>NW_007259294.1:651800-679497 GCF_000164805.1 Carlito syrichta
CTTAAGTATTTACTTTACAAAACAAAAGTGGCCCATCCCAGAATGTTTGGAATGTGGCCCAGTTCAAAGTTCACAGTGGGCTACCTGCAAGTAACCCAGCTGCATTCTTTCAACAAAATGGCTGTCTTCTAAAACTATATTTGACAATTTACACCTTCAATAAATCTTAAGATCATGACCCAGAAGCCTGCGACCAATACTAAGTCTCTTAGAGGTGACATGAGTTTGAATTATAAGTTGTATGAAAGCCAAAACTGCAGTTTGAGGAAGAATGGGAGCAATGAGCTTCTAAAGTTAGCTTGTGTTTGTCCTGGTCTCAGAGATTTTATGTTTTGAGCTCACAGGAGCTTAATCTGGTTAGTGCTGAGTAGAAAGGGGGAGGAAATGGGGTCAATAGCTCCTGAACGCATCCTAGAAGTCTCGGGGTCAACAGCCCTTCCTGATCCCTAACGCTCAGTGGGCCTCCCAACAAGCCATGGTAGAATTATTTACAGCATAGAAATCAGCAAACGTTACAAACTGTGACTTTTCACTTGAAGAGCTGGGTTGTCAGAACAACATTGGAATTTTGATATTGTCACTAGACACCTACTTAGGAAAACATCTCTGAAAACTGGAGAGTCAGTGTTTGCAAATGGGTTACAAACATGTGCTTTAGAACCAGCCAAATATGGCCTTACATTCTGCTCTGCTACTTCCTAGTTTGTGACCTTGGCAAATTCCTTCATCTGTCTGAGCCAGAGTTTCCATGTATTGAAGTGAAGCTAATACTTATCTTGCAGTGGTGATATGAGAATTAAGTTAGATAACTGTGCATTGTAAATAAATTGATTGTTACTACACTTTGGAAAGAATAAAATACCATTCATTTAGAAAAGTATTTTAAGGGATGATCAACCAGAGTTTTCTTTTTTCTTTTTTGAATTGGAGTCTCACTCTGTCTCCCAGGCTAGAGTACAGGGACATGCTCATGGCCACCCCAGCAATCCTTCCACCTCAGCCTTCCAAGTAGCCAGAACTTTAGGCATGTTCTACCATGCCCAGCTAATTTTTGATTTATTGTAGAGATGAGGTCTTGACAAGTTGCCCCAGCTGGTCTCAAACCTGCAGGCTCAGGCACTCACCTCGGCCTCCCAAAGTGCTGAGATTACAGGCTAAGCCACCGAGCCCAGTCAACCAGAGTTTTCAATAACCTTTTCTGGTTTACATATAATTTTGTGGCTGACAGAACAGATCATCTACTTACATATCAGCTGGTGCCACTTTTGGGGTTCGTTCTTACGTTCTGGTGTAGCTGGTATCTCTGGTAGGGCTAACAAGCCTGCTACCAAGATGATCTCTTTTTTATGCAGTATTCATAGATTCTCCAGAGACTGGAAGTCCACGGGGTCAAGGAATAAGCCTTTTTAATCCTCCTTTATGTCCTGGTTCCAGGTGCATAGGATTATATGAATTGTTGGACGGGGAGGAAGGACTCCTTGTTTCTAGCCTCTCTTAGCTTATCCCCAAAGGAAACAATTACTGTTTTGACGGGGTTGGATTCCAGGACACAGCTTGGGCCGTGTCTATTAGAGGGTGAGTAATAGTGCTTTAAATGTTTCTGCGGAACTGTTGCTTTCTTTAGCTTCTGGCCTCCACGGGTGGGGCTGACAGATGGCAGGCCTAGCTAATCATCTGTTCATCCTCTTCTCTGCAAGTCCTCAGAGAGTACCTTTCATTACTACCACTACTGCCACCATCACTGCCAGCACCACCAACTAACATTTTCTACTCCATGTTAGGACCTGCTAGAAGGGTATTATATGAATAAGCTCATTTATTCTTCAAACAGTCCTATTATGGAAATAATATTGTTAACTCCATTTTGCAGATATAGAGGCAGAGATTCAGAGAGTTCAAATGCTTAGTTTGGATCATATTTGGCCATTTTTGACCTACCAAAGTGGTGGTTTCATGGTATTCAACCTAGTAACTTGACCAGGGTCACCCAGTGGGTTGTAGGAGAGGCAGAATCTTGAACATGAAGACCACAGGGTTCTAATAGCTATCATAAAACATGAAGAGGACGGGGGAAAAAATGAAGAGCAATAAACCTCATAATTTGGATTGTTAAGTCTTAAATAGAGATAAAATAGGGTTGAACATGTTAAATCAGGGTTATTGAAACAGAAGTGATATAAAAGTTGAGAATAACAAATTGAATGCACATATTTAAAATTCTCGTCAGCAAAATCAAGCCCTGAAATGTGGATACATAGACGAGAGAGGTGAAGTGAAAACTGGCACCAGAGAGAAACTCCTTGCTCTCCTTATTTGCACTGATGTGGTGACCTTTGAGTTGAGTAATTTTAATATGTGGCTCCTTGCTTGCAATTTGCTTTCGGAGAGCAATCAGTACATTCTCACTCTTGCTTTCAGATGAGGGAAAGGCTACAAATGTGGAAGGCCCACATTCAATGAGTACTTCACTCTCCACTCTCATAGAAACTTCTACCCTCTTTTGTAATTATTTTTAAATTACATACCACCATACCATTGTTTTGCTACTTGATTTTTTTTTTTTTTAAGTCAGGATCTCACCCTGTTGCCCAAGCTAGAGTGCAGTGACTCGATCAAGTTCACTGCAGCTTCAGCCTCCTGGACTCAGGAGATCTGCCTCAGTCTCCTAAGTAGCTGGGACTACAGGTGAGTGCCACCATGCCCAGCTGATTTTTTTTAATTTTGTAGAGGTGAGGTCTTACTATGTTGCCCAGGCTGGTCTTGAACTCCTAGGTTCAAGCAATCCTCTCTCCTTGGCCTCCAAGATTGCTGGGATTATAGGCATGAGCCACTGCACCTGGCCTGCTTTCTTTTTTAACTTAAATTTTTGGAACTTTTTTTCATATCTCCCTAGATCTGCCCTATTCTTTTCAAATGCTGCTTATAACTTGTTAGTGTAAATGAACCATAATCTAACTATCCCCCAATTAAGGGGCATTTAGATCGTTTCTAAGTTTTTTACTATTGAATACAATAATGTCCTAACAAGAAATGATGTCTTGAGCATCTTCTTTAGACATTTTGTAGGAGAAAATTTTTGTCTTGTCAAATTGAGTTATGTTCTGGTGTGAAATAATTTGCATATTTAAAGATACTTTTGAATGAAGAAAGAAGTTAGTGGTCGAATGTAGAGAGAGCTTCTTCGGGATGTGACCTGCCCTTTCTTAGATAATGACTATTGTAGTGTGTGATTAGCCTTGTAATTTCCCGATTTTTGCCCTTGCCGAACCACTCAAGCTGGGTATCAATGATAAACCTTCTAGAGTGACATGTGTCTGTTGGGTTTGATGCTTCCATTTTCCTATGCGCTGTTCCATCAGGCCAATGTATCTGAGAACACATATCCTCCACACAGGTAACCCCTATCTTTGTTTTCCTCTCAGAGGCTAAGGACAATAAGCAAGACACCTCAAATGTGAGCTTCTGCACCAACCTGAAGGAAGGCCCAAGGCCCCCACCAGCACCTGAAATAGGGCAAGCTGTCTCCTGACAAAACTTTTGTGAAACACATCAAGCATTACTTCAAGATTCTGAAGACCAAAGAATCTCAGAGCAGGCCTTATTTGAGGTAAAGGGGAGATGTACATGATAACACTATGTAAGAAGAAGTAACAGGACTCAGAACAGCACTGAAGGGACTAGACAATGACTCAAGAGCATTTGACCAAAAACTTGAGAGGTGAATTTTAGTCCCAGTCACTCGGTGGTTGCATTGACTTTGAGCAAATCATCTCATCCTCCCAGGTCATCTTTTCATTATTTACAAGATGCAGAAAGAGAATTTTCCAGCTCTGGTAATTCTTTGATTGTATTGGAAAATAGTTAAAAAATTGGGCTGTAAAGTCAGACTTTTTAGATTCAAAGACCAGACCCATTATTTACTAGATGCATGCTTTGGAAAAATTCCTCATCTGTAAAATGAGGTTGATGACGTAGCCTACCTCACTGAGTTATGATGAGGATTATGCTCATTTGCAATATCTATGATAGTGCCTAGAAAATAAAAATGCTCAATTTTATTATGTCTATTACCTTCTAATCAAGGAGAACATTGTAAATCTTAAAGGAAGATTTAGGATGAGAGCAGAACAAAGGCGAATGTTTCAGTTGGGAAACAAGGCACTTGCAGAGGAAATTCTCTTATGGTGAGGAGAACTTAATATTCTCTTAAAACTGAGAGAGCTCTTCTATTCAGCTATGACATATTTTCCCCATCAGGACCCTAGATCTCAAAGAAGAAGGAAAAAAGACCACTCTTCAACTGGCTCCTGTTTGTGTGGGTGCTGGATTTTCTACTGTGCCCCAGAGTGGCAGAGAGAAAGGTGGTACTGTTTTCTTTCCATACCTTTACTCAGTCCTTGATTGTGTTGCTGTGTGTATCAGTCAGGGTCCAATTGGTGGACAGAAACCATACAGTAATTTGAACAAATTTAATATGAAGAAATATACTATATTAACTATAACATATGACAGTATAACAATACTATAACATGTCACATACAAATGGAGTATAACAATACTATAACATGTTACAATATAACAATACTATTACATGTTATAGCATAACAATACTGTAAAAGAGTATTGAGGGATTGGCTTATAAGAAGTAAAGAGAATTCTAAAGAATGTAGTAACAGCAGATTCCTACAGGACTGAGCTAGAGCCTTCACTGATAAGACCTTATCCTTCCTAGAGCTGAGATGCCGACTTGAGATCCAGCACATCTGTGGTGCACTGGGTGGCAGAGGAGTTGAGTGATGTTGCACTTGCAAAATTTGCTGGAAATATGCCTTCTGTTGGAGAAAGCTATTCATAAAAGGTATCTCCCAGAAGGTACTCCAATACAATAAATGCTCCAAGGAGGTTGGTGGGAAAGTTGCTTGCTGTTGGATACTGCTGGCTGCCATGCACTGCAGAAGCTGGATATTGGTGAAGTCACCAGTACTGAATGAAGGAGACATGTTGAAAAAGTTGCCTGCACTGTAGGAGCTCGGCACTGGGGAAGCCATGTTTGTGCTGCAGGAGCCTGTTGAGAGAAGCACTCTAGATCCAGTACAGAAAACCAATTCCATCTGCAGTCTCTCTCCAGAAGAGAGTACCACATCCTTCTGCATTTCCTCTACTGATAAAACTTGGCATCATACCATTTCAAAATGGAAAAATACCTAAAGGGTCCAGATCAATTTTCCCAGAGAGGACAATGAAGGGTAAATTATAAGACAATAATACATTGCTAATGAGTAAAAATAAATTTTTCCTACCCCATTTCATAGATGGATGGGCATCTCCTCCTGGGGTTCCATCTTTGTGTAGGTAGCTCAAATTTTGTGCCCCCATATCCAACCTTCCAGAGATATAACTCCTTTAACTCTACTAGACACAAAACTGCAACTGTTATTCCATTCCAATTCTCCTTCATGTTATTTGGCTTCTGTTCACTGTTCTGACATTGAAGTTTTTTTGTTTGTTTGTTTGGTGTTTTTTTTTACTGGTACCAGGAGGGACAATCCTTTTCTTAATTTTGAGCTATATCTTACAAATTTTGTTGTTTTATTTTATTTCTGGAATAAGAGAAAAAGTTATTTCAATTCAGTCTGACATACTGACCAGAAGTTGACTCAGAAGTAATGAACATACCACAGAAAATGAACACACAAATAGAAATGGAGGAAATAATATTTTAAACTTTAGTCTACAAATCCATGATGTGGTTTTGTGACTATAAATACCAGATAGACCCACTTCTTAATATTTTCCTTATAGGCCAGATAAATGTATAGTCTGTATTGACCTATAGATTTCCTACACAAGTGAATATCCTTTCAAAACGGGGGAGAACTTTTTATATCTCTATAAAATGTTTACTGCTTTTCATGAAATATTTTTCAATTATAACCAATACATGGCCACAGTAAAAAAAATTTTTTTAAATTAGTACAGTGGAGAAAAATAGGCCCCTCAACTTTTCATTATAAAAAGTTTTAAATATGTGGAAAATTTGGAAGAATAAATAATTCCATGGGCACTATCTAAACCCCACCAGATTCTTTAATTGATAACATGTTAGCATTTAACTTTATATGTCTCTCAGCTATATGCATATATGCATGCGTCCGTACATTTTCAAAGTAGACCATTTGAAAATAAATTGTCAACATCATGACACTTGCTCCTAAATTTCCTAAAATATAGAGGACTAGTCTTACATAACCACAATGTCATTATTATAGCTAAAATTAATAGAAGTTTCTTAATATGCAGTAAATATTTAAATTGACCCCACTTTTCCATGAAGTTCTTTTGTAGTCTTTTAAAAAAAAAACCAACTAGATGCAATTTAGATTCATGCACTTTTTGAAGCGTCCGTGATAATAACTGTAGCAAGTCCCATATCCTTGATTTGTGAGGGTTTACTCTTAGTATCATTTAATTCATTTCTCTATTCCCTTGTGTTTTCTACAAACCAAAAGTTAAAAATAGAACTTTAAAACATTTTGCACATGGATTTAGAATATTTTCTTATAGAAAGTTTACAGATTCACATGCAAGTTAACCAGGTTACACATGCATGCTCTCTCTCTCTCTCTCTCTCTCTCTCTCTCTCTCTCTCTCTCACACACACACACACACACACACACACACACACACACACACACACACGGAGACAGAAAGTGAGAGGGAGAGAAAGAAATTGTTCTGCAAATTGTGAGGAAAAAAATATCATTAGGTGTGTTTCTGAGTTAAATGAAACAAAAAAAAATTTATTTACAAAACCAAAAAGGTGAAGGCCTAATTGATCTTAGCGTGTTGAAACTTTCCTAGGCATAAAAGCAGTAGAAAAGATTCACAAGGATAGATGTGAACACCTGCAAATTTTATAGCACCAGGTATAAAATAAAAAATGGAATATAAAACATTGGTGACAAACAGATATTTCAAACAAATAGTGTCAATTAGGATGTTTTTTCCTGTAAGAACACGAACTACATAAACAATAGGGAAATATTGTTTCAAAAATACACCTCCCATGAAGCATTCCGGAGGCAGAGTGGGTTCCACACGGTACATCAGAACTGGCACTGTTCCTCTGCGGTTCTTTTGAATCTGCTTTGCCCTGTGGATTCTCTTTGTCTGCAACCTGGCTTCTCTCACAGTTATCAGATGGAGGTGAAGTACTTCTTTGTTCCTGTCCAGTAGTAGCAAGAAAAATCTCTTGCTTAGCCATGGAGTACAAGTCCTTCTCAGCATTTGGTTGAAACCAACTCAGTTCACATGCCATCACAGGACCAAGGTCAGCCTCCAGGAGAAGGCCGTGTGCTGAATGAGGTCTGAGTTCTTGACCAGTTACAGACCCAAGACTCAGAGCCCCAGATTAGTCAGGGTCTACCCCTAGAGCCTTGGGAATGGGGTCAGCCACACAAAGTCAGAAGGGAAGGGATGAATGCCTGTATGGAAATGGGATTCTGTTACAAAGTTCAAAGGGAAAGAGCCTTTTGGGCAGGCAAATCAAATCACTATCATCTTGTACTACAGTCCTAATGGAACAATAAACACCATCAACAACATAAAAGGAATGAGCTCTAAACCTGAGATAGCACAAACAGGTAGGCAGGGGGCAAAGACCTGCGTTGGAGGCTGCCCTGTGACCCTCATTTACTGCCTCTTCTCCCTTGTCTGTGTTCTCCAGTACCCCAACATTCTCTTCTCTAATCCCATTCCGAATTGTGCAGAGGTGAATGGACATTTTAAAGGGAGAATGAGGGCGGGGATGGGGGGGTGTGGCTAGTAAAGGCTCAGTAGCTTCTGAGAAGTAAAACATTGCAAAGACTTGGCCAGTGCAGATACAGTCAGACTAGCTGTGTCTCTAGCTGGCAGGGTTGCTGGAGTTAGGATTCTGTTCTCCTACAGAGACTGGGAGACAGAGATGTTAACAGAGATGATTATGCTTCAAAGGAAGGTCTCTCTGGTCCCAGAGAGACACTTCTGAGTTTTAGGAGATCCATAATCACTACTCTAAACTCTTTTTAGTAAATGCTCTGAGAAAGGGAGGTCAGGGGCCTATGGTCACGTGTTGGCTAGAACAAACAGTAGATTCTCCTGGGAGCATTGAACTTTCTCAGGTAGGTATTTTAATGGAGGGCTGGGGTCATCCTAGGGACACCATCTTATGCTGCTGGAAGGTATCCTAGACTTTGGTCTTCTCTTACTGCAGAGGATGGACAGAGTCATTATGTGCTGAGAGTTCTGCAGATCCCAACACTTGAGGATGCAATCATCTACCCAAGTTATAACGCAACGCCTCATCATCTTAGTTGAGTATGTGGATTAATCGAGCCTAGCCTCCTTTCTTGACACAAAGGAACAGAAAATAAAGTCCTGGTCGTTCCTTACCCCCCACTTGTCTGCTGTTTTTTTGTTTCACCTCTTCCACATAGGCAAAATGTTTCCCTTTGAGGTCTTTTTCCATCTGGGGAAACAAAAAAGTTGCTCAGGTTGAGATCAGGTGACTACAGAGGGTGGGACATGGGGGTCATGCTGGTTTTGGTCCAAAACTGCTAAATGCTCAGCATAGTGTGGGCAGGTTTGTGTAAATCACCCAGTATGAAACGGGCAAACGTGTTGAAAGAATCTCAAAAAAAAAAAAAAAAATCACTGACGCCAAATGCTGCTTCTCACAACAACACTAGCTGATACACTGATGCCAAAGAGTTCCTAAAACACTCAAATAGTAGGGGAATCCTGTATTATCAGGGACCTGTCCTCCAAAAAATAATTCTGAATTTTTTGAAGTTGCCCCTCATACAGTATAAAAGCTTCAGGGACGTCATATTTTGAAGGGTCTTGAATACCAAGATGAGGCATATAAGTGTGATTTTAAAGAAAATCAGGGGCTCTGAAAACATTTCTTTTGATTTTTAATTTTAAAGATGTGACTTACAAGTTAGGATTTGGTATATAAATGGTCTAGGTACAGGAGAAATTTGGGCCTCCCATCAGCCCTCACCTCATTTGGATTACTTAGGATCAGACACCCTTACTGATGCTATGTGCCCCCCATCCCCCCCCGGGGGGCAGTGTCCAGTTACTGCCAATCCCTTTTTTGTTGTATTAGGATAGGTGTGTTCAGGGTTCATTTATGAGTAAGTACAGGTCTTTGTTTCTGTGACAGATTACTGAGTATGATGGACTCTAAATCCCTAAATCCATCCAAATTGCTGCAAAGTCCATAATTTTGTCCTTCTTTATGGCTGTGTAATAGTCCATCATGTACATGTACCACTTTTATTTTTAGCCTGTCAAGTTTTGAGTGGTAGCACAGTTGGTTCCATGATTTTGCTATTGTCAACAGTGCTGCATTAAACATGCATGCGTAGGGATCTTTTTTGTAGAATGATTTCAGTTCCTCTGGGTATATTCTAAAAAGGAGGATTGATGGGCCGTATAGAAGGTCAATTTCTAGTTATTTTAGGAATTGCCACACTGTTTTCCATAGAGGTTGAACTAGTTTGCATTCCCACCAACAGTGTAGAAACATTCCCTTTTCTCTGCATGCTCACCAGCACCTGCTAGTCTTTGTTTTATTAGTGATAGTCAGTTTTACTGGAGTTATGTGGTATCTCAATGTGGTTTTGATTTGTATTCCTCTGATGATTAGTGAGACTGAGCATGTTTTCTTTTCTTTTTTTTTTAGGTCAGAAAATATAGTTTATTTAAAAAGTAAATTAGAGAAAGAGAAAGAAAAAAGGAGATTCACCTCCCCAAGGTAGGAAAGGGGGCCAAAGCCAGGAAACATGGCAACAGCCGTAGCTCAAAGAGTACATGACCACACAAGAGTCTAATAAGACAATGGCAAGAGGCTGAGCATTTTTCATGTGTCTGTTGGCTGCTCATACATCTTCTTTTGAGAAGTGTCTATTCATGTCTTTTGCCCACTTTTTCATGGGACTGCTTCTTTTTTTCCTTTCAGCACATTTGAGTTCCTTGTAGATCCTGGATGTCAGGCCTTTGGCAAGTATGTTTTCCCATTCTGTGGGCTGTCTCTCCACTCTCTTGATGGTTTCTTTTGCTTTGCAAAAGCTTTCTAGTTTGATGAGGTCTCATTTGTCTATCTTATCTCTTATGGCACGGGCATCTGGGGGTTTGATTGGGAATTGGTTGCCTATTCCAATTTCTGTAAGAGTGTCTCATGTTTTCTAAGATCCTTATAGTTTGAGGTTTTACATTTAGGTCTTTCATCCATTTGGAGCTGATTTTTGTGTATGGTGATAGGTGTTTCATTCTTCTGCATGTGGTCAGCCAGTTTTCCCAGCACTATTTACTGAATAGGTTCTCCTCTCCCCAGTGGTTGCTGGTGGAGGCTTTATCAAAGATAAGTTAGTTGAGAAATTGAGGTTTTGCTTCCAGAATTTCTATCCTATTCCATTGGTCTGTTTGCCTATTCTTGTACCAATACCAGGCTGATTTGATTATCATAGCCTTATAATAAAGTTTTAGCATGGGAGTGTGAGACCTCCCACGTTGTTTCTTTTGCTGAGGATTGTTTTGGCTATTCGTGGTCATTTTTGTTCCCATATGAATTTCTGTATTGCCATTTCCAGTTCTGAGACAAATGATGATGGTGATTTAATGGGTATTGCGTTGAATCTGTAGACTGTCTTGGGTAGGATGGACGTCTTAACAATGTTAATTATTCCAATCCTTTAGCATGAAATATTTTCCCATTTGTTTGCATCTTCTTTGGTTTCTTTGAGTAGTGCTTTGTAGTTTTTGTATAAAAGACTTTCACTTCTCTGATTAGAAAGACTCCAAGGTATTTCATTTTGTGCATGTGTGACTATTGTGAATGGGACTGCACTTTTAATTTGGTTCTGTGCCTGTTTATTGGGGTACAAAAATGCAACTGTCTTTTGTACATTGATTTTATCACCTGAGACTCTCCAAAGTCCTTTATCAGTGCAAGGAGGTTTTTGACAGATTCCCTTGGGTTTTCCAGGTATAGGATCACATTGACTGTGGTTTAACTTCCTCTTTGGATACCCCTGATAGACTTCTCTTGTCTGATTGCTCTACCTAGGACTCCCAACACTATGTTGAACAGGAGGGGTGAGAGTGGGCAGCCCTGTCTAGTTCCAGTTTTCAGGGGAAATGCTTCCAGTTTCTATCCATTTAGTAATATGTTGGCTGTGGGATTATTGTAGATGGCTTTACTATTTTGAGGTATGATCCCCCTATACCGAGGTGTTCAAGGGTTTTTATCAAGAATGGATGCTGGATTTTGTCAAAAGTTTTTCTGCATCTGGTGATATAATCATATGGTTCTTGTTTTTACATCTGTTGATGTATTTAATTACATTTATGGTCTTGCGAATGTTAAACAAGCCTGCATCTGGGTATGAAGCCTACTTGATCATGGTGGATAATATTTGGGATGTATTGTTGGATCTGATTTGCTAGAGTCTTGCTGAGAATTTTTACATTTATGTTCATCAGGGATATTGGCCTGTAGTTCTCTATCTTTGTTGGGTCTTTGCCTGGTTTTGGTATCAGTATAATGTTAGCTTTATAAAATGATTTGGGAAGAGTTCTGTCTTTCTCAATTCCCTGAAATACTTTCAATAGGATTGTTATTAGCTCCTCCTTGTACGTTCTGAAGAACTCTAAATTCAGCTTTTTAGTCTAGGACTTTTTTTTTTGTATGTAGTTTTCTTATTATGGTGTCAATTTCCTGGGTTGTTGTTGGTCTGTTTAGGGTCTCTATTTCTTCTTGTTTCAAACCTGGGTGGTTGTGTAATGTCAGAAAAATCCTCTATTTCATTTAGGTTTTCAAATTGTTTCCATACCGGTGTGTATAGTAATCTGTGGCAATCTTTTATATTTCTTTGTGGTCAGTTGTGACTTGAACTTTTGAGTTTCTTATTGTGTTTATTTGGTCCTTCTCTCTCTTTTTCTTGGCCAATCTGTCTAGGGGGTCTGTCAATCTTGGTTATCCTTTCAAAGAACCAGCTTTTTGTTTCATTGATTTTTTTCTATGATATTTTTGTCTTCTATATCCCATATTTGGGCTTTACTTTGGTCATCTGGATTCTTCTGCTGAAGTTAGGGTTTTGGAGGTATTGCCTTTCCAGCTCCCTAAGGTGGTTTGTTAGGCTGTTGACTTGTGTTCTTTCTATTTTTTTGATGTATGTTTGTAGAGACATAAATTTTCCTCTTAGTACTGTTTTCATGGCATCCCAGAAGTTTTGGTAAGATGTGTCTTTGTTTTCATTTGTTTCTAGGAATCTTTTAATTTCTATTTTGATTATTGTGTTGATACAGGAGTTTCTCAGCATTATGCTGTTTAGTGTTCATGTCTTTGTGTATTTTGGGGGGATCTTGTTGGTGGCAGTATTTATTGTATTCCACTGTGGTCTGAGAAGGCGCATAGTATTTCGATGTTATGGAATTTGTTTATGCTTGATTTATGGCCAAGGATGTGGTCAATCTTGGAATATGTTCCATGTGGTGATGAATAGAATGTATATTTCATGGTTGTTGGATGGAATGTTCTGTAGGTATCTATTAAGTTCATTTGGTCAAGTGCCAAGTTAAGGTTCTGTATCTCCTTATTGATTTTTTGCTTCTAGGATTGTTAGTGGGGTATTTAAGTCCCCAGTTATGACAGTGTTAAAGTCAATATAATTTTTTAGTTTCCTTAGTAGTTATTTTATAAATCCTGGTGCTCCTGTGCTGGGTGCATATATATTTAGGATGTAGATTTCTTGTTGATGGATTGAGTCTTTTATCATTAAGTAGTGTCCTTCCATATCTTTTGAAATTTTTGATAGCTTGAAGGTTGTTTTGTCTGATATTAAAATCATGACTCCTGCCTTCTTTTGTTTTCCATTCACCTGAAAGTTTATTTCCCATCTTCTAACTTTAAGTCTTTGAGCATCCTTTGTCATGAAATATGTTTCCTAGAGGCAGCATATTGTTGGGTCATGCTTTTTTTAAATCCAGTTTTCCATCCTGTGTCTTTTCAGTGGTGCATTTAGCCCATTCATGTTCAGACTGATTATTGAAATGTAAGTTTGTCCAAGTCATAATGCTCTTATAAGGCTGTTTTGTTTTCTTTTAGCTTTTGTGTCAATATATGTATGCTTTTTCGTATTTGCAGGTGTCGTGTATGCTCTGTTGCTTCTGCATTTGTTTGTGATCTTGTGGGGTATATGTTCTTTCTTTTGTTTCTTTTTTCTTCTGTGCACAACACTTTTTAAAGGGTCTCCTGTAGAGCTGGTCTGGAAGTTGCATATTCTTTTAGGGATTGGATGTCTAGGAAGGATTTTGTTCTCCATTACTGATGAAGCTTAGCTTGGCTGGGTAGGAAATTCTTGGTTGAAATTGTTTATCTTTGAGAACATTAGATATTGGGGTCCAATCCCTTCTGGCCTGTAGTGTTTCTGCAGATAAGTCTGCAGCAACTCTGATTGATCTTTCTTGGGAGGTAGTCTGACTTTTTTCCTTTCTGCCTTTAGAATTTTTTCTTGTATACCTTCTTTGTGTAGACAAATTACTATGTGTCTAGGTTCTCATAAGATGTCTTGCAGGGGTTCTCTGAATCTCTTATGCTTGTATAGTCATCTCTCTGGCCAGATGAAGAAATTTTTCTTGAATGACCTCATGGAATGTTTGTTCCAAGGTGTTTTCCATTTCTCTTTCTACTTCAGGTATTCTGATCAGATATAGATTTGGCTTCTTGATAAAAATTGCACATCTCTTGGAGAATTTCTTCTTTCTTCTTAAGTTTTTTCCCTGTATTGTTAATAGATTGAGTTAATTCCATATTTTATTCTTCCAGCTCTTAGATTCTTTCTTCTGCTTCGTCAGTTCGGCTTCCCATGCTTGTCAGTTTGTTATTTATTTCATGGATGGAGTTCTTTATTTCCATTATTATTATTATTATTGAGTTGGAGTCTCACTCTGTCACCCAGACTGGAGTGCAGTGGCCGCTTCCGGTCACCGCAGCCTTGACCTGCTGGGCTCCGGGGATCCTTCTGCCTCAGCCTTCTGAGTAGCCAGAATTACAGGCGCACGCTACCACACCCGGCTAATTTTTTTATTTTATTGTAGAGATGAGGTCTCGCCTGCCAAGGTGGGTCTCGAACCCACGGGCTCAGGCAATCCACTCATCTCAGCCTCCCAAAGGTGCGGGATTACAGGTTGAGCCACCAAGCTTGGCTTCCATTATTTTAAAATACATTTTCTTGAGTCTGTCCGACTCCATTGCAATTTCACTTAGTTTTGTCCCTTGCATTTCTTGATTTTTATTCATTCTATCCAACGATTCTCTGATCTCTGTAAGTACCTTTTGGGTACTGTTGTTCTTGGACATCGTCATTGTTTGTGCTCCAGTAGCTGTTCTTTCAGGCACTGTCTCTTTGTTGGGACTCTAAAGGTTACCAGTGATTTTTTTATTGGTTTTTCTTCATTTGTAGCAGTTCTCTTATCCTTCTCTTTAATTCCATTGCTCAATGGGAAATGGAGAAGCAGTCACTTCTGATATTTGCTCTATCTTTTTCCTTGAGTCAGGCCTCCAAGTTTGTTCAGTTATGAAATAGGCCTGGGTGTGTGCTATCTCTTTACAATTTTAAGTACATACTAAGGGGTGGGAGAGGGGCTGCAAGGATTCAGAACCTACCGATGGGTCACAATGCTTGCTATCTGGTGACTGGGCCAGCTGGGACTCGCTCTCCATCTCCACACAATGTGACCTTACAACAGGTATGCTTGTGTAACCCCTGAGTCCAAGCAAGAGTATAAGAGGGAAAAGAGAGGGACGAAGGAGAGAAAAAATGAAAAGAAGAAAAAAGAGAAAGAACAAAGAGAAAAAAGGAGGAAAGAAAAGAGAAAACCAACCAATCAACCAACCAACAAACAAAGGAGACAAACAAACAATAAGAGAAAAACAGCAACAACAAAAAACACACCAAAACCCAAAGATAGAGTGGGTAGAGATTTGTCAGCGTCAGTATTTCTTTTGGTGGGGGCGGAGCTCCCTTTTGTGGCGGGTTCTGGGACTGCAGGTGTGTTCTACCAGTTCCCTCTTCGATGTTGAAATTTAAGATGTTAGAAACTTCACTACCTGCTGCCTGCAATTTAAGATGTTAGAAACGTCACTACCTGCTGCCTGCGTGTGGCCGTAGCTGGGGGGGATAACTTGACTCCGCATCTCCTGGGCTCTCTCCCTCTTCCTTCCTCTCCCAGTATGGTCACAGCTCTCATGGCATCCAGTTTTCGGTCTCTGGCCTCTCCCTTCCCCTCTTGATCTCTTTTGCTCATTGATAGGGGTGGGGGAGTGTCAGCTAGGCACTCCCTGGCCTCCTTTTTTGTCAGCTTCACTGTATGCATCTATCACCCCACAGCTGGCTCAGGGTGGGGAGGTGAGTGGATCATCTGGGCTCTGCATCTTTTGTTACTCACCAGGGCTTGTGCACTGGGGACAATGTTCTCTAGTTTTGTGGAGAGCAGCCCCAAAGCAATGCAGAAGTCTCCCCCTGGTCTTAAGATGCAGGTCTGCTATTTCATGGAGGCCACCCTGGAGCACTTCTCTGCCCAGGCTTTAGACTGGCTGCCTAATTCCTCTACGGACCGCTGTTCCTGCTGCAAACAGGGTTGTGAGAGATAGATCCCTCCCCAGCAAGTACTGCATTCTTTGGATCTCAGGTCCTAGTGGTAGGGCCTTGTAGCCTAGCCTGGTGCTGGAGGCGGTGGCAGTGAGTCCAGGTTTGGAGTGGCCTCTCTCCACTGCTTCTTCGGGGCCTTGCCTCTTGCTCCCTTGCTGCATTTCCTTTGTGGCCCTCACTGCCAGTGTCCAGCCTGGCGGGAACAGCAGTCACTCTGGCAGTTTCTTCCCAAGAAGGTTTTTGTTGATTTAGAAAATGACACTCAGCTTCTGTGCCCTGGGAAACACTAAGGTCCAAGCAGAGTGACTGTGGCACCAGTTGCTCTGAAACCAGGGGAGATCTGGCCACTTGCTCCCAAAACCCTACTCAGTCAGCCACTCACATGCCCACTTACACACAGACATGCATGCAAATTCATCCATACACTCACTCACACCAGGACTCATGCAGTCTGATGGCTACCCAGCCATCTTCCTCAGGACCCAAAAGTTTTAAAATAGAAATGTAATATGGAAAAAGTCATTTAGGAAATATCCCCAGGACCTGTTAGGAGATGGATGTAACAATTCAGGTTTGAAATGATGAGGGACCAGGGCTGAGTAATGGTAGAGGAAGTGGAGAAAAGGGAGTGGTTCTAAATAATTGTAGAAACTGACTTGGAAGTAAGCAACTGAAGAGGAATGATTATAAGGGGATCTGAGGTTCTGACTCAGGAGATTAGAAAGTCTCTCAGATTAGGTGTCTTTGGTGAAGTTTTGAATGGATTTTCTTGACTTTACTACCATCACAAATGGCCCTTGGGTTTCAGTAAAACTTAAAAGCATTCTGAGAAATTAGGACTAGGAAGTTCAGGACGTTCAATACAGAAATCTCACTCCAAGAAAATGACCCAAATAAAGTTAGCCTGGTGTAACGTTGATGATTTTTTGTTTGTTTGTTTTCCAGAAAGTGGTGATAACACAAAATTCCAGGAAAATCAAGGTAAGATGGAGTGGGCAGCAAGGACATAAAGCTTATACTTTCCCTTGAAATAAAAATAATACATATGTAGGGAAAATTGGTAAACTACAGAAAAGTATAAAGATAGAAGCATCACTCAATTGTTCACTTTTTGGTATTAAAAAAGATCAGTTTCTAATGACAATTGCCCTCATGACTTATCAATTCTTTCAAATTTTCTGGATATTTAGTTATAAAGTTGTTAACATTTCTTTGTTATAAATCAGTAGTTCTTTTGATGAATTCGCAAATGTTTATTGCCTGTCTAGTGCAAGGTATCGGGATATCGTATGGACATAACATGTATCCCCAAGTAAAATTTTAAGACATTATCTACATTGTATAGTTATTTTATCACATTTTGAGCTGTCGTTAGGTTTTCAAAATGTCATAGTACATTTTAAAAATGTTTTACACAATTCAAATGAACCCTCACCTTCATGCCCCCAATCCCTTCCTCCTTTCATATGTGAATCCCAGTGCCTTCCCCAGAAGTAACTATTACCATCAATTTGGAGTGTTTCCTTCTAAGTGTTCTTTGTGCATTGTTTTTATATAAAGAACATAATTTTGGATTGCATATATGCTTATACGTAAGTAGGAACATAGAACATGTATTTTTCTGCAATTTGCTTTTATAACTTAGCAGTATGTCTTGGAGATCATTCCATATTGGCATATATGGGTACACCTCAATCCTTTCAACTGATTTTGTATTCCACAGTACTGTAAGTACCAGTGATTACTTAACCCCTATTGATGGGCACTTCATTTTATCCCCAGATTTTTTTTTTCTATTTAAATAGGGAAACAACAAATATGGTTATGTTCTTTTTAAATTCAAGTTTTCCTTCATGTTCTTCTATATTTCTTCACATAGGTCTTGGACATGTTATTTACTTATTTATTTCCAAATATTTTATCGTTTTCTTTGCCATTGGAAATGTAATTTCTTTTCTATTACATTTAAAAATGATTGTGCTATTAGTTTTTTAAAAAGTGGATCTTGGCCGGGCTTGGTGGCTCAGCCTGTAATCCCATGCTTTGGGAGGCTGAGGTGAGTGGATTGCCTGAGCCTGCGGGTTCGAGACGCACCTGGGCAACTTGGCGAGACCTCATCTCTACAATAAAAAAAAAAAAATTAGCCGAGCATGGTAGTGTGCGCCTGTAGTTCCAGCTACTTGGAAGGCTGAGGCGGAAGGATCACCGGAGCCCAGCAGGTCGAGGCTGCAATGGCTGGGAGCAGACACTGAACTCCAGTCTGGGCTACAGAGTAAAACTCCAACTCAAAAAAAAAAAAAAGTGGATCTTATATCTAGCCAATTTGACTTTCTCATTAATTTTTTAAAAGACAATTGATTCTCTGATTAATGCCAATTTTGTGTCTTCCTTTCAAGTATTCATACTTTTAATTGATTTTCTTATTTTACAACACTAGTTAGGACAGTAATATATGGCTTCTTTGTGGTGGTGAAATCTAGCATTCTTGTCTAGTTTATGACTTTAATGTTTTTCCTTTTAGGTATAATACTTATTGCAAATGTCTTTCCTAGATGCTCCTTTAAGAAGTTAGGTACCTTTGGATAGTATTTTCTTAAATTAGGAATGAGTTTTAATTTTTCATTCATTTTTAACAAGGAAACGATCTTTTATTGGTAAATGTTTAAAGTGTGTTTAAAACATGTTTTCTGTGGGTTCAAGTTTTATAAGTAATGATTTAATAAGGTTTATTGCATTATTCAAATACTCTGAACACTTTACTAATATTTTTCTACTTGTTCTACTGATTTTTGAAAAGACAACTGAAGTATTCCACCATTATGATTTTTCCATTGTATTCATTATACTTTTGCTTTATACATTTAGACACACTTATTAGCTGCCTGACTTATTTATTTTGTTTGTATTTTGTCACTATAAGTATCCCCTTTTTACTTAAAGTTTTTTTTACTATTAATATTGTTACATCTATGGGGTTTTTTGCTAGTATTTACCAAGTATATCTTTCAGTATTCCATTTTTTAAAGGTATGTCTTTTGTAGATACCATACAGCTGAATTTTTTCCTAAACCCAAATCAGAGAATCTCTGTCTTTTAATTGGGAAATGTAACTCTATCTCATTTAGTGTGATTATTGACATGTTTGGACTTATTTTTATTTTCTTCCTGCCTTTTATTATTGATTAGATCAACTTTTCTTTCTTTTTTGCTAATAGTTTTGAAATTTCTATTTTATTTATAGCCCAGTGTTTACTTTAGAAATTCAACTTTACATATGGTATTTTTCTATCAGTGGTTAGATTTAACCAGTCCAGGACACACATCTTAACCCATGTCACTTCCTTCTTCTTCACGGTTATTTTGGCTACTCTTGGACCTTTCTAATTCTATATAAATTTCAGAATTAGTTAACTAATTTGCACACACACATATACATACATATCCTTGGTAGGATGTGGATTTGACTTAATCTATAGATTTGTTTGGGGAGAGTTGATGTCATTATAATATTGAGTCTTCCAATCCATAAACATGTTATATCTTTCCAATTATTTAGGTCTTTAAAAATGTTTCTCAATGACGTTTGTGATTTACAATATAGAACTCTTTCTTTCTTTTTTTGAGTCGAAGTCTCACTGTTGCCCAGGTTGGAGTGCAGTGGCATGCTTACAGCCATCGCATCCTCGACCTGCTGGGCTCAGGTGAACCTTCTGCCTCAGCCTTCCAAGTAGCTGGAACTACAGGCACACACCACCATGCCCAGCTAATTTTTTTATTTATTGTAGAGATGAGGTCTCCCCAAGTTGTCTAGGCTGGTCTTGAACCATAGGCTCAGGCAGTCTTTTTACCTCAACCTCCCAACGTGCTGGGATTACAGGCTTGAGCCACTGCATCTGACTAGAGCTCTTTCTTATACTTTATTAAATTTATCTTTAGTTATTTACTATTTTATGGATTATCTAGAATCACTCTTTCTTTGGGATTTATGTTTTTCAGTTTGGCTCTGCCCTGTATGTCTAGTCTCTTTTTCTGGAACTCCAATTAGTTATATATTGAAAATCACTCTAGACCTCTTAACCTCTCTTTCATATTTTCTTTTTCTTTGCCTTTCTGGGCTATATTCTGCATAATTTCTAGTGACCTATCTTATAGTTTGCTAATTAGCTATGTAACATTTTCTGTTTACCTCTATTGTGGGACTTTGGGGTTGTTTTATTACGAGATGTTTTTATTTTTTTCATTTTGCCATTTATACTGTATTAGTCTCTAAAGATATCATTAGACTTACCTTTTACCTTTTGCTTTTTAAAACATACTAAGAGTACTTGTTTCCTAATTGTGTTTCTATTGTTTCTCACTTATCTTGACTTTTTTTTTTATTGTGGACTTGGTTATTTTTTATTGTGAACTTGTCATTTACTTCTTGCTCATGGATCTGCAGCTCAGTTATAGCAGGACTTAACTGGGCATTGTTCAAAGCAAATCACTTAACCAAGTCTCAGAACAGTAGGGCAGAGTTGTTTACCCCACTTCACTTACTGGATGGCATTCTCAAGACACATGGCAAAGGGCAAGGATCTACAACACTATTACAAGAAAAAAGTTAAGATTTGTGTATAATAATCTAGTCCACCACATCGTGCCTGCCTATTCTGGGGACTCCTGGGGTTTGTTTTCTGTTTCTCATGCCCCCAGTCAGGGAACTGAAGACCTACTTTTTTAGGATCAGCAGAGGTTCTCAGGGAAAAAGTAACCTCAATGCCCCAGTTATCTCTTTAAGTTTCTCTTTTTGCTTAGACCTACTACCAAATCAGCCACTTCAAAGGAAAAAGTTTTTTCCCTTAAAATGTTAGCCAAAGTCCTAAGATTGGCATTGGGACCCTGGGACAATGCCTATGGTTATCTTTGAACACTGTGGACAGAAATAATATGCTGGGTGATGGGTCCACTGCTGGATTCAGGGGTAAGAAAGAAGCATTTCCCAAAGGAAAACCAGAAGGAAATAGATACTGGATAGGCACAAACAATATATGTCTACCATGTGTACTTATCTTTAAAATCAAGGATTTCAGCAGATGAGGATTAAGGGGGGGAGCATTCTGGATGGAGTGAAGACATGAATCTTTGGAAGTGTGGGATTGTTTGGGGGAAATAGTGTCTTTTGACAAAGGTGTAAAATATGTACTGGGTACTGGAGTGGAGCAAACCTGTTATCTTTTGGTCAGACAGTCAATGGCCAAATGCTTGGCTAAGGCATTTAGACCTTATCTAGAAAACAATGAGGAGACTCCAATTTAATTAATTTCCTATTAATTTCTACCCCTCCTGAGGTTTAACAAAGTAAAATAAAAACACTGTTGCAATTCAGGTCTGTTGTGTATGCTAGTATCAGATGTACTTTTTATAGAGAGTAAACAAACACAGTCGTTACTGCACATATGTTGCAATCACTGTGTACCTGGTGATGCAACTCAGAATGGAGTTCTTCCTAATATTCCTGTTATGAAATGATTATTTTATCACATTTCAGAGCCTTCAAGCTTTGATTATCTTGTATGTTAACAATTCTAGAAAGCATTCATGAATTTATGAGAATATATTACCATGGCAGGGGAACATTTTGTACATATTTAAATATATAAACACACACACACATAAAACACTAAACAATGCAATTTTATAACAAAAATCTCTGGTATCTTTAGCTTCAAGGAATGAGAATAGGTCATTTGTATAAGTAGGATTGATAGTGACATTCTTAAATATTCTAATGACGTTATGTGAACTAAATTGCTGGTTTTCTAAGATAAAATATTGTGGGACATGGGTCATATAACTACTTATACATTGTCTTATGAAATTGATTTTGTGTTATTTGTTGTTTTTAATTGTATCATTTAAGATGTATTTTAAACCAAAGGGATTAAATTTTATGTATCTAAAAAAAAAAAAAACCCAACAGAATTATCAGACAGAAGGGAAAGACAAATAATAAAGACAGGATATGCAAAGAATATGGCAAAATTCTGATTGATGTGAGTCGTAATAGAAATAACTTAATCAAAGAGTGGACAAGAAGCAGAAACTGGGGACTATCAGAGAGCAAAGAAGACTCTGATTCCTGAGGGTGATGCCCAGGAAGGGATGTCTACTGGGTGCCCCAATCTCCATCAAAGGAGATGGTGCCTGCCCATAGGCATCACCATACAAACAGTAACCATCACCCACAGTGAGTCTGACATTTTCTCCCTTATGTGATTCCAGACGCAATTCCTCCCCTCTAGTCTCCATACAGGGTTAGACAGAATTATTCATTCAATGACTTTCATCCTACTATTTCCAGCCCAACCACTCCCCTTTCATGCACTTTATAGATTTATCTCAGCATGCCATTTCCCCCTCTTTGAATCTTGGTTTGCTCATCTGTAAAGGAGAATTATCCTGTTGCTACATTCCCTTCCAGTTCTGATATTCTCGAAGTCCTCCAAAGCTCCATCCATCTCTCCCAGCCCCTCTGACCTTCCACGACCTAAACAGGCCCCTTTCTGGTACTTCCTCTCGTCTGGTGAACACCTACAGATTCTTAGACATTTAAGTTTATATGTATATATAGGCCACCCAGCATGCAGCCATGTACTGTGAAGATAAATTGCGATGCCTACCTAATGTGTATGCTCCTTGTCAACATGGGGTACATTTTCACAGTGCCATGAAAAACATGTTTATTTGATTTTTACAGATGGATGATACGCTAATTGGGAAAAAGGGAGTCTAGATTAAAAATCAGAGCTCCTGAGTAAGCTATTTTCTAGTTATATAACTTTTAACCTCTTTCTGTGGGGTTAATTTCTGACATGTCTGCCTCCCAGGGATGCTATGAGAATCGAACAAAAAAACAGACCAACATAGCTTTTCAAATAAGAAGTTCTGTGTAAATGTGACACAGAAATGAGCTTAATAGATTCATAATGAGCACCATGTTCAAGTGCCAAGTGCAACTGGGGACTAAAGGGCAGTCAGAGCTCACAGAGTTGCTTTAAGGAGACACAGAATATCTAAAATCTGACCACGTGTCTCTACCTGCATGATCATTTCGCTGGTCTACACACTCCCACCTCTGGCCTGGACAGCTGTCATAGCATCCTGTCTCACCTCTCTCTCCATTCTTGCCCTCTTACGACTTCTTCTCCACAAAGCATCCAGACTGAGCTTTTAGATGTGCAAAGTGGCTCATGACTCTCCTCCACCTTCTACCTTCCACTGGTAAGGACATATGGACAGTCTCCTTCTTGCCCCTCATACTCCTTGGCTCTGACCACGCTGGTCTTAGTTCCTCTGTTCTAATCACTCCTCCTCTTCACAGCACTGGCTTTTTCTCATCATTGAGGAGCGTCTCAAATATCATCCCTATCCAGGGAATCCTCCCTGGGCATCTCCCTCTAAAGTAGCATTTTCTTTGTTTATTTTCCTAATGGCACTCTTCACTATCTGAATTTACCTTAATCACTTGTTCACCCACTCCTTGTTGGTTCTGGTCTCCAGTGTATAGCAGGTCCTCTGAAAACAGCAGAGAGTAGATGCTCAGAAAATGTTTGTTGAATGGTTGAAGGAGTGAATACAGCATTGACAGCTTTCTCATATGGCTACAGTGGCTCTAGCTTTTACAATATGCATCTTCAGACAACTCAAGACAGCATCAGACTGGTCTTAAATTTCTAGATTTTAGCCCACATTAAGACAACAACAATGCCCTTTCTTTCTTTCTTTCTTTCTCTCTTTTTCTTTCTTTCCTTTCTTTCTTTCTTTCTTTCTTTCTTTCTTTCTTTCTTTCTTTCTTTCTTTCTTTCTTTCTTCTTCTTTTTTATGTGAGAAAGCAGGATTTATTGAGAGGACAGAAAAAAGCTCCCACAGTGGGAGGGGACCTGAAGGGGTTGCCCAGCAATGCTCTTTCTTAAATGTTTTTCAAATGTCAAATTTCTATCTTTTTTGCTGAAGCTTAGTATAGCAGGGAGTGAAAAGGAGTATCCAGCAAATATTTAGTGTACAACTACTGTGAGAAGTTCAAAGCTGTGAAACAGTTTTATAATTTGCATTCTGATGAGCCAAGGGTAAATATATCATTAAAAATTAAGGATGTGAGGTACCTGTTAATTTTTCCCCAAAATAGCTGCTGATGAGTCAGGGGCAATGGATTTTATAAATACCGGTTCAAAAAGATTCCTAATAGGGATATATCTACTCTTCCTTCTCCATCAACACATCATGCTTCTTCTCATGGTTGAATTAAATTCAGAAGTACAGATTATAATGGAATATTCTAAGAAGTTCCTTAATTCTAGAAGGGTTTCATTCCAACAGCAAAAGGGCAGCATTCCAGAAGGTTTTCATTTCTTTTATAGTTGTACGGTGGTACTGCATCTTATGTGGGGATTATGTTCAAAAGTCAGTCAAAATTGCCCTTGAAGTGACTTTGTGTCACATACGAAAGGTGGAATACCCGATTTGGTATTACTGTAGAATCTTGCAGATGCTTTTATTAGTGCCTCTAGCTCTTCTTTAGTCAGGGTTTCTCAACAGCCCTCAGTTAAGTCCATGTCCCCCGTAAGAATATCTTTTTAGCCAACATTTCCTATGAGTTTAATCACCTGTATAAGGCCTTTGAGTTCTTTCTCAATGTCAGAAAACACAACCCACAAAATATTTCTACAGGTTTTATCAGCACACACCAGTTGTTATATTCTTTTATTATGTATTTTGGTCAATCCATTATAATTGATTGCTCATAAATTATATGCATATAAGTTAAACGCATTGATGATATGGCTTCACTGTAACAGAAGTAGAAATGAATTGTTAGTGTAGCCCAAGTTTCCCAGGGTCTTACTGATCTGTCGGTGCAAATGAAACATCAACAAAAATCATTCAAATTCCAGCGGCTCTGAAAATTTCTAGAATGTGCTTCTTATGCTTCTTAAAAGTTTTTGGTAGTTTGTAGGGAGGGGCCCCATGAGTGAGTCTGTTCCTATTGATGGTTGCTGCCACCACATACTTCCTCCTGCACGGAGGTCCCCATCCCTATGCAAATTACTGCAGGTGGGTCATTCCTATCATTTCTCCTGAACAGGTGTGGAGATGACATCACCATTGCAGTAGTAATAGTAATTATTGGAAACGTGAATCTTATATATTGCCTTATGCCTTGCCAGATCATTTCACATTTGGTTACATCAGGTGGTGATGATGAATAATTAAGCAGGGCAAAGTTATGGTGAAGGTAGAGGTAATAATGATCTCTATAGTCCATTAAAGGGTCCAACTGTTAATATGGAAAAAGTATAATGAATACATGACTTCTCCTTCTGTGACATTCCATGGAGTCTTAGCAATTGCACTCGTTACTTTAAACTTAAAGTTACTTCATTTGGCTGAAAAAGTATCTAGAGTTTGAAGAAAAAACATATTACATATTTTATTTTTAAAAAGTAACTAACATTCTGTTTAAAAATAGGTTTATCTTAAGTTTCCTGATGTTTTAGGCATGGTTCCTTACCGAATGCTCAAATTCAAGTAATATTTCTCTAGCAGGAATTTATCTTTACCTTCCTCAGGCTCATATTCCTTCTTTCAGAGAGGACACAGGAATAAGCTTGTTTGTTTCTTTTCAAATTATCCAATGGAGAGGCAATATAGCTTTGACTCAGGGAACAGGAATGACCTCATCATTACTTGGAAGTAAGTGAGTCCCCTGATTAAGGTGTAGTTACTGGCTTGCACACCTACATATGGAATCACTCCCATCTCCAGTTTCCTACCCACACATACACCTTGAGGAGTTCTTTCGCACTAGCTTGAGGTGAGGAGGCATTTTGGCAGAGGGAGAGCTGGGGGAAGTCAGGATTGCTGAGGTCTAGGCAGGTCTTGCCTTGGGATCCTAAGAGAAAAGGAGTCCCCGGAGCTGATGGGAGCTGCTATCCCCAGTGCTGCCTCGTTTCATTGGAAAACATATTCTTATGGATCTTTTTAAAAAAATTATTTAGACTAAAGATACGTCCTGGGCCCAAGGATACAGTAGGTGAAAATACTCTGAACAGCACCCATTTTAGCATCCAGGACTCATTTGCTGACAAATTGGTGCTTTTAACCAAAGATATGGGATGTGAGAGCAAGAAGAGCTGGTTTTTTATGTATGTGTGTATGTGTGTATGTATGTCTCTATCCATCCATCCATCCATCTATCCACTTGTCATCCAGTTACTTATCCATTATCCATTAAGGATTGGGTCAGTGCGGGAAAGATAGAGGTGGCAGAGTATTTTTGCTTTGTTTAAACACAAGTGCTGTAGAAAATTCTTCAGGGTAAGAGTAACACAATCTTGGAGTTACTGTTAGCTTCAAAATGTAAGAGTGTATTGTGTTATAATTCTTAAATTCTTCAGCTTCTGGGTTAGTTCTAAAGAAGCTCTTTATTTCCTCACTAGGTTCTTGCCTTATCTGAGATCCTTACAACAAGACCATAGTAAAGACTTGTGTAAAGCCCCATAATCCGTTGAGTCCGAATTCTGCAAGCACCCATATTAAAACCTAAGGAGATCTAATAATTTCTTATACGCACACACTTGCACACACACATTTTAACAAAGACAAATTAATTAAATATACCTTTCATAAAGAAGTAGAAACCAAATAGAGCAATGGTTAAGTGGTCACTGAACTTAACCAACAACTTAACTTGAGTGGTTTTAACTGAATGATTCTTTCTCAGAATACTCCAACCAAGTCCAGGTCACTTCTGCCCTCTAGATTAGTTTCTAGGGCTGCCACAACAAAATACCACAGACTAGAGTGGTTTAAACAACAATAATTAATTTTCTTACAGTTCTGGAAGTTGGAAGTTCAAGAACAAGGTGTCAGCAGAGTTGGTTTCTTCTGAGGCCTCTGTTCTCAGCTTGCAGACAGCTGCCTTCTCACTGTGTCCTAACATGGCCCTTTCTTTGTGCATGCTCCTCTCTGGTGTTTCTTTTCTTATAAGGACATAAGTCTGATTGGATTAAGGCCTACCCTAACAGCCTTATTTTAACTTAATCTCTTCTTTGAAGGCCCTATTTCCAAATACAGTCACATTCTGAGGAATTGGGGGTTATGGCTTCAACATATGAACATTTTGAAGGAACAAAGAAGTTGCCCCCAAAATGATGTAACACAGAATTCTAGCCATGGGATTGCTTAGAACTTGGGTTAAAGAACCCATATTAGGGCTGAGCTTTAATACCCCCCTTTGTGTGACCATTTGGGAGACTCTGTGGTATGGTTTTTCTGAAGGTGATAAGAGACAAGGCTGCCACGGAAAGTAGTATGTTCTTGTCTTAGCTGAGTCAGACTCATGAAAGCAGTGTCAGCATTGCATCTTTTTCCCATTCCAGAATCAAAGAGCTGATTTTATTAACAGTCTTCGACCAGAACACATGGGTCCACTAGCTACCTTCACTCCTCACTCATCTTTGGAGGGTAACTTCAGATCATATTGGGTCTTACTTTTTGTGGTGCCGCATAGAAGGAAGGTAAGGAACTTCAGTGGAAAGAAGGAGTAGATGAGATTTTATTATCCAGTACGGTGCATACTGGAAGAAAGGGCTAATTAAGCACTTGCAGTAGTTCTTATTGCGTTCATGATCTGCCTCTTATAATTTCTTTTAAAAATCTTTTCTAAGCCGGGCTCGGTGGCTCAGCCTGTAATCCTGCGCCTTTGGGAGGCTGAGGTGAGTGGATTGCCTGAGCCCGCGGGTTCGAGACCCGCCTGGGCAGCGAGACCTCATCTCTACAATAAATCAAAAAATCAGCCGGGCGTGGTAGCGCATGCCTGTAATTCTGGCTACTCGGAAGGCTGAGGCGGAAGGATCGCCGGAGCCCAGCAGGTCGAGGCTGCGGTGGCCGGGAGCGGCCACTGCACTCCAGTCTGGGCGATAGAGTGAGACTCCCACTCAAAAATAAAAAAAAAAAAT
>NW_007259294.1:679517-742267 GCF_000164805.1 Carlito syrichta
CTTTCTTTGTGCATGCTCCTCTCTGGTGTTTCTTTTCTTATAAGGACATAAGTCTGATTGGATTAAGGCCTACCCTAACAGCCTTATTTTAACTTAATCTCTTCTTTGAAGGCCCTATTTCCAAATACAGTCACATTCTGAGGAATTGGGGGTTATGGCTTCAACATATGAACATTTTGGAGGAACAAAGAAGTTGCCCCCAAAATGATGTAACACAGAATTCTAGCCATGGGATTGCTTAGAACTTGGGTTAAAGAACCCATATTAGGGCTGAGCTTTAATACCCCCCTTTGTGTGACCATTTGGGAGACTCTGTGGTATGGTTTTTCTGAAGGTGATAAGAGACAAGGCTGCCACGGAAAGTAGCATGTTCTTGTCTTAGCTGAGTCAGACTCATGAAAGCAGTGTCAGCATTGCATCTTTTTCCCATTCCAGAATCAAAGAGCTGATTTTATTAACAGTCTTCGACCAGAACACATGGGTCCACTAGCTACCTTCACTCCTCACTCATCTTTGGAGGGTAACTTCAGATCATATTGGGTCTTACTTTTTGTGGTGCCGCATAGAAGGAAGGTAAGGAACTTCAGTGGAAAGAAGGAGTAGATGAGATTTTATTATCCAGTACGGTGCATACTGGAAGAAAGGGCTAATTAAGCACTTGCAGTAGTTCTTATTGCGTTCATGATCTGCCTCTTATAATTTCTTTTAAAAATCTTTTCTAATCTCTAATAAGTAGCCTCTTTGCCAGTCTACAACCTCAATTATAAACATGCCTTAATTTGCATATGACCTAGTCTTCAAGGGAGTACGAACTAAATGGTGAGAAGACTACTTGCACAAATAATGTTTTAATGTGATTTTCTCAAATTAATTCATCTTCAAAAACATGCCGAGACAGCTTGGATAGCAAATAACTTACATCAAAATAACTTTTTAAAAATTGAGATCATAAAATAACTGGAAAAAACATAGTGACTTAGGAACCTGGGGAAATCTTTTGAACAGAAAAAGCAAAGGAAGAACTATAATAGGACAAGACAAAGGCTTGATGACAAACAAATTTAAAATATTTCCTACTTCAGAAGCAAGCTAAGAAAAATATTCATGACATTTATATCTAATAAACACTTAATATATGAAGCGTGGTTTTACAGATAATAGGCAAACAGTAAAATAGACAAGGGCATGAACAGAAAATTCATAAAAGAAATATAAATGACCATTAAATGCAAACAATTTAGAAACAAGTGACACATTTCAAATTGGCTAAGATGAAAAGCAATGAAATTACCTAATACTGGGAAAGTGAGGAGACGACCAGCATTTTTATACATTTATTAGTGGGAATAAAAATTAATGACATTCTCTGTACAATGAATTGTATTATGTGACAAAAGGCTTTAAAATGCTATGTCCCAGAATGTATATTTCTAGGAATTTACCTGGGACAGAGATTCACATTATTCTGTATGGGTGATTTGCAGAATTTTCCAATGGAAAATTTAACATTTCTCAATTTTTGGAATTTGGACCGGCTTTAGAATGTATCCCTCCATCTGAAATCAATGATGGATGATCAAGGGGTGATGAGCAGGGGGATGGGGCAGGATTCAGAGTTTGAGATCTTAGAGTCACTTTTGTAAAGAATAAGATAAAGTTTGTGTTTGGACATACCCAAACAGTGGTACAGATTTTGCATTAGAGTACCCACTCTGGCCACTATATTACTTGCTGGAATTTCAGAAAAGAATGAGAAATTATATGTGTCCTTCAGGAGTCCATAGACAATGAGTTTTATAGGACAGGGGTCTCCAACCCCTAGATACCAGTGCATGGCCTGTTAGAAACTGGGCTGCACAGCAGGAGGTGAGCAGTGTGTGTGTGAGCAAGAATTCATCAGGATTTTCAGTTCCTCCCCATTGCGCGCATTACCACCTCAGTTCCATCTTCTGTTAAATCAGTGGTGGCATTAGATTCTCATAGGGGCACAAAACCTATTGTGAACTGTGCATGTGAGGGATCTAGGTTGTCCACTCCTTATAAGAATCTGACGCCTGATGGATGATATGAGGTGGAGCTTAGGCGGTGATGCTAGTGCTGGGAAACGGCTGTAAATACAGATTAACATTAGCAGGGAGGTTTGACTACACATTTGGTGCTCCCCTGTGCCGCCCCCCAAATCTGTAGAGAAATTTTCTTCCATAAAACCGGTCCCTGATGCCAAAAAAGTTGGGGATCACTGTTACAGGACATAGGTAGAAGTATTCCTGGTTGCATTTGGAGGGTGGATTGTTACAGTGTAAACAATTCCATGAAACTGCAAATGTCTGTCATACATGAAGGATCAGAAAAAGGCTAGCTCCGTTTGAGAAGTAGGTTTGTGTAGATGTTAGATTAAATACAAATCTGAAAAAGAAATGTATGGCTGTCAGGATGAGTCGTAAGAAGCCACTGAGTACTTCAAGGAAAGGAAGTGACATGATAAAAGTTGTATTTCAGGGATATTTCTATTTTATAATCTATTATCTTTTCCTATTTTAGAAAACCAAAATACATGAGTCACACTCAAAGCTGAATGAAAGATTTGAACCAGGTAGGGTACAAGAAACATTTGCTAAGAGAATGGATAATTTGATTATAAAGCTCTGGGTAGAGTGTTGGATTTGAAGGGGGATCACAGACATGGTGAAATATTTTGACTTTGATGTTTTATGACTCATTGTAGCAAAACTATTGCCCATTTCACTTTAATTTCCTGGGAACCCTGAGGTGACTCTAGTCAAAATGTTCCCAAATGTAATATAACCACCACTTTATCCTAACAAGAGTTGGTTTATTTAAAGAAATGGTGGGTCGTTTAGTCTCTGAAGGAACCTCTAGGCCAATTTGTGATGGAACCAAAGTGGTCTGTTAGAACTTCTGAAGCTTACCAGTTTCAGGCTTGAACTCTGTTGCTCTGAGCTGCATGCTACACTGAAACTTGCATGATAAAGAACATAGATAATGTAGTTTCCATTAAGATATTAGGATGAACAGACAAGAACTTTAAAATAACTCTAATTAATTCAAGAAAAGAGAAGAAAGAATGGAGAAGGTTACCAGAATGAATTTATTATTTTATTATTTTATTTTTTTGAGTTAGAGTCTCACTCTGTCGCCCAGACTGGAGTGCAGTGGCCGCTCTCGGCCACCACAGCCTCAACTTGCTGGTCTCCGGCAATCCTTCCGCCTCAGCCTTCCAAGTAGCTGGAACTATAGGCGTGCGCTACCATACCCGGTTTATTTTTTGATTTATTGTAGAGATGAGGTCTCACCAAGTTGCCCAGGCGGATCTCGAATCTGCAGGCTCAGGCAATCCACTCACCTCAGCCTCCCAAGGCACGGGATTACAGGCTGAGCAACCGAGCCCGGCTCAGAACTTTTTTTTAAAGTAGCTGAATGGTAATTCTAAAACTGAAACAAAAATACAGTATCAGAAATTAAGAATTCAGGGGATGGATTTAACAGCAGAATAGATCCAGCAGAAGACATGATAAATAAATGCAACTACAGGTCAATAGAAAATATCCCTAGCATGAATACACAAACTGTGAAATGTTCGAATCATGGAATACCCTGCAGTAAAACAAAAACCGAAACAATACAAATGAATGATATATGCAACAACCTGAATAACTCATGTAGAAAGTACATATGTGAAAGAAGCAAAATATAAAAAATTACATATACTATGATTCCATTTATATGAAATTCAAGAACAACTAAAAATAACCTATGTGTCATAGACATCAAAATGGTGGTTGCTTCGTCTTCAAAAGCTGAGACAGATTGGCTAGCAAATAACATATCAAAATAACTTTCTAAAACTTGAGATCATAAAAGAACTGGAAAAAATGATTGGTTACGAGGAAGCATTCTAGGGTGATGGAAGGTTCCATAACTTGATCTGGGTGGTAGTTACAGGAATATATATATTAGCAATATATATATATTTTCCACTGAACTGTACACATAAGGTTTGTGTGCTTTACTGTGCATAAGAAATAGCTCAATTGAGACAGGAGGATCACTTGAAGCCATGAGTTCAAGACCATCCTGGGCAATATAGTGAAACTCCATCTCTACAGAAAATTTTTTTAAAAGAAAAGAGAAATAGCTCATTTTAAAAATACCAAAGAAGGTTATTTCCCTCATAGGATGACTATTATTACTTTTCCCGTGTTGGAAGAAAGGCCCTGTGTTGTCCTCAGTTATGGATGCTAGAAAGTCTGTCAAGAAGGAAGGAGCCTGGAATTGCTGCCCTTGGAGGTGAGAAAAGTCAAGTCTCCCTTGGAGGGCACCTACCCTGGGTTCTGGAGGAAGATTGTCAAGACCTTGGCTTTCTGGTGAGTGAACACATCTCTGCAGAAATGCTATGATGGCGAAAATGGAACCTAGGGACCCCAGAAAACTTTGGCAAGATGTAATCTAAAATGTTTGAACTCATCACATTTATATACATGAGGGGGACACAAAAGAAACCAGAATTTATTTATGAAAAAGTGTATATTTATTCTTACGTGTTTAAACTTCAGTCACCTTCAAAATACTCTCTGTTTGATGTTTCCACAATTCGTGACACAGACTTCTCAAAGTTTCCAGATAAAAACTTTGACTGTTTGAACCAGAGGAACAAATTCCAAGTGTACTACAAGGGACCCAAAGATAATTTTGGGTTTTTGGGGTCCCTCCTCACATATGTATATCAGTATTTATTGAGCTCTATTATATGCAGCAGAGAAATTGAAAAGCACAGTTTTCCTAGTTACAAAATAATTTTTATATTTTCGTGAAAAGAGGAAGAGTTGAGCATGTAATTCTGGGCTGTGACTGAAGAGCAGCAGTGAGAGTAACGGCTGAGGAGGGGCATTTCTGTCTCCCCGATTGTGCGACCCTACTCAATGACAGGCCCATCCAGCAGGTTCCTATTATAATCTAACTCTACCCTAATTAAACCATGTTTCAATGCTCACTCAAGGAAAAGATGTCAACTCGTGTTTTTATTTTCTGTTCCACATACTTCCTCACTAAGAAACAGGGAAATGGTCTGTTGGAACATTTCCTTCTTTTGATCATTCATGAACAACTCAGAATGAGAAGCTAAATATAAAAATTACTTGAACCAGAGGCTTCTTGGTGAGAAGACCTTAGTCCTGGGTTTTCTGTGGGCAATGAGATGGGGCCCTGGAGGAGAAGGAAGTTCTTCAGACCCATACTGTTCCCATGCCTGGCCTGGCACTGCAGAGTGTCAGGAAAGGAGAGAATTGTGGTTGTTCCTAGGGGTCCCATTCCTTCATCCCATGCGTTTGCAATAATTCTCATTTTAGACATAATGCTGATATAATTCAAGCATCCATCCATCCATCCACCCACCCACAACCTATCCCCCAAGTCAACATTTATTGATGATATACTATATGCCAGACACACCTATTCTAGGCTTCGAGGTACTCTGCTAATCAGCCCTCTCACGAAGGCTATAATTTAGTCACAGAGATAGACATGCACACATATGTAAACACTTTCTTAAAGTGATATGGGTTGTAAAGAAAATAAAACAGAAACAGGGTGATGTTCTGAAACAACTGGGAGATCACTGGCAATTACTGTGGGTTCCAGGTCAGACCCCTTCGACTATAGACATTCTTCTCTCATGGTTAAATTTTTTTCTTCTAAATTCTTCTGCAGTGAATATTTGGGTCCTCTTTATGAGGTTTATGTTCAGTTGGGTAAGTTGCTGTGGTGGGACAGATTTGTGCTTATTCAAATAACAAATATGTGTACAAAATCTTCCAGAAGAAGCACTCAGGAAGGAACCCATCAAGATAAAGGGAGGCATGTGGAATTCTTGACAAGGAGACAAGAGATAGAGTTTACTTTATAGACGTCAAGTCTCCAGGGATCACACATAAATCAGTGGTTATTTACCAAGCATACATTTTGTTATCTGTTAAGAAAGGAAAGGACTCCTGTTTCCTTTCAATCTCAATTTGGTGGAGCCAGGCCCTGTGACCCAGTGGCATGTCATGTTCCCCATAGGTGGCTTGTTGCTGGAAGGAGAAAACCACATACAACATGGTCAGGTTTGGGCTCGGGACCCTGATGGGTTCCAGGAGGGCAAGGTGAATAGGTTGTGATCCATGTTCTTGCTCTCCACTTCTCTGCCCTGGCCATCTTCGTGGATGTCTCTCCTCTTCCCTCATCTTCCTTTCTTTTTTTTAAATTTTATTAATTGGTTGATTGATTGATTGAGATGGGGTCTCCTACTGTCATCCAGGTTGGAGTGCAGTGGTGTAATCATAGCTCACTGCAGCCTCAAACTCCTGGGCTCAAGCAATCCTCCTGCCCTAGCCTCCCAAGTAGCTAGGACTATAAGTAAGGGACAACATGCCCAGCTTGTCACTCTGTAATCCATTGCAATCATCTATCCACACCCAAGGTTGTGAGACTTCTCTTCCTGAGCTGTCAGTGGCCTCCTCGATGGCTTATTCCATGGCTTCCTATACATGCCAGACATAATGATTTCCTTTCTATCATCCTGTTTCACCTCTCTACAGCATTGAACACTGTTTCCTTCTAGAAAGCTCTTTCTCTTTGACATTTGTGACACCATTCTTTTTCAGTTTCCCTCAAATTCTGGGGGAAACCAGATGGGCAATTAAGAAAGTTGAACTGAACTGGGAATGGCACCAGAAAGCAGGCACCATCTAGTTGGAAATAGCGTAATGAGGGCATGAGTTCACCAGCTCAGTTCACAAGCCATGCCTTTACACCGGCTCCCAGCTTATTCTCTAAAAGGTACAGATAACTGAAATATCATGTTCTCTTTTTCTAGAGATGCGTTTCTGGGACCAGCTCATGTCAGGAGGGTGAGCAAGATGTCTTTGAGGACTTTAGCCAAGCTCTGCTAACTTTCCTGAATGACAGTTTTCAGTGATGGGGTGAAGGACATTTGGCAAAATCTGGAGACATTTTTGGTTGTCATATCTCATGGGAACAGGAGGGGTGGTGCTACTGGCATCCAGTACGTAGATGTTGCTAATCCTTCTATAATGCATAAGACACCCAACCCAAGCAAATAATTTCCTAGCCCCAAATGTTGATAGTGCCAGGGTTGAGAAATCCTGATACACTTATCTTAATCTAGTTCCCAATCTACTGGGTTGTTTAAAGCCACTAATTAGAAATAGTATTTTCATTATCAAAAGCCCTATTTTAAAGTAGATGAATTGTGTACATTTTTAAGTTTAGTGAACAACTTTAAAGAGTTGGTTTTCAATAGGCATAAAATCGCCTATAAAACAGCACTATAAATTTGCTTCTGATCTGTCATCCTCATGCTTTTACACAGCTGTGATTTATGTATTATTTTCTACTGTAAATCCAAGGAATCGGTGAAATCTAAGAATTAATGTGAATGATTTTGCTGTGCCTCCCCCCGTCCCGTCCTGTGTTTATCAGCATGGAGCAGAGTGAGTCAGGGGAGAAGAGAGAACATCATAGTTCAGCAGATCTCAAACCTTAGAGAGTATCACTTGGAGAACTTGTGAAAATACATACCAATGGGCCCCACCCCCTGCTTATGACTCATGAGGTCTAGAGTGAGGCCTGAGAATTTACACTTCTAAGTTCCAGATGATACACATGTTTCTGGTCTAGGGACAATACTTTGAGAACCATTGACATAGTTTTACTGAGAGAGATTAGGTTTTCTTGAAAGGCCTCCCAACAAGTAACCATTCTCTCACAGGTCTGAGTGTCAAGCCACATACGGGGTTCCTGAGTCCCTTGAGTCCAGCATGCCATGATCCCAGGAGAGGAAAGGAACAGGCAGATTTCGTACTGATTCTCAGAGAGAATGGGCATGCCGCAAGGTACTGTGTGTGTGTGTGTGTGTGTGTGTGTGTGTGTGTGTGTGCGCGCGCGCGCGCGCGTGCGCGTGTGCTCACTCATGCCTTGCTTGAGTAAAGTAGCAAGTGTGCCTTTAGAAACAAACATATATCTTTTGGTGATCCTTTTTTACTCTGTGATCAAGTTCAAAGTCCTGGGGCCATAGACAATGTGGTTGCAGCTCTGATACAGGGCCCCAACCAGGAACTCACTTAAACTGATGTACACTCATGAAAATAACTCTTAAGGCTCTTATTTCATGAAAAAAAAAACCTTCATTTTTTCACCCAAATCAGTGTATGTACATTATAAATAATTATGAAATACAGATATTCAAAAATAGAAAAATTCTCACCACACCAAAATTGTCATCAACTCCAAAATTCTGTCTCATTGACTCCAATGTATCATCTGTCTATCCTGTTTCCTTTCTCTCTTTCTCTCTCTCTCTCTCCTTAAAATGAGATCATCTCATACATATGTTTTGTACATATATTTTATTTTATGCTTATTTTCTCTACCTTCCCTTGGTAGTACATTTCCATCTCCTCCAGTACTTAGTCTATATTTAGATTTCCCCCTTTGGTACCCCAATTCTCTTTGCAGAAAATTTGTACAAACCAAGATCCAGTCCAAACCCATACTTTGCATCTGATTTCAAAGTCCCTAACCCAGTCTCTTTTCTCATGACACTGATTTGCTGAAGAAGTTGGATCTGTTAAACACAAAATGGCCCAGGTTATGGCTAATGTGTTTTTAGGGTATCACTTTGCTTGTTCCTTTACTCCCTGAATTTCCTATATCTGGAAATTAGATCTAAGGGTTTGACATTAGCGAGTTAAGCATTTCTGATTAGTCTATTTCCTAGTTGCTATAAGGAACTTATTATATCTAATATCATAAGACACATAATATCTGGTTGACCTGCTAATAGCGATGCTGACACTGACTACTTGATTAAGGTAATGACTGTCTGATGACTCTGTGTTCCAGTTTTGTTTCCCACCCACCACCCCCCAACCTGCTTCTAGGAAGTAATCTGTGGCTAATTATTTTGGTAATATGAATTTCCAGTTCCCCAAGAGGTATTTGTATTTACCTAAATATTTTTAAAAATTATTTATTAACACTTATTAAAGCATAATTGTCATGCAATAAAGTTTACATATTTACAGTGTACAATTTGATGTATTTTGATCTACTTATCTATTTATTCATCTATCTCCATGAAACTGTCACCACCATCATGATGACAAACATTGTCACCATCAAGTTTCCTCATGCTCCTTTGTAATTTCTTCCTCTTTTCTGCCTTTGTAATTGCTTCTTCCCATCCCAAGCAATAACTGATTTTTTTCTGTCACTCTGTCACGATAGATTTGTTTGCATTTTCTAGAATTTCATATATACGGAATCATACAGTATGTACTTTTTCCCATTTTCTTTCATTCAGCATAACTTTTTGGGGGGAGTCATCTGTGTTGTCACATGTATCAATAGTTCGTTCTTTTTTATTACTGGGTAGTATTCCATTGTATGGACATACTGCAATTTATGCATTCATCTGATGACAGACATTTGGGTGATTTCTACTTTTTGGCTGCTACAAAGAAAGCTGTTATAGATATTTGTGTACAAGTCTTCATCTGGGCATATGCTCTCATTTCTCTTGAGTAATCGTGTAGAATAGAATGGGTCAGTAATGCAGTAGGTGCATGTTTAAACTTTTTAAGAAGCTGTCAAACTGTTTTCCAAAGTAGTTGTAGCAGTTTACATTTACACCCAGCAGTGTATGAGAGTTCCAGTTACTCCCTACTTTGGTATGCTCAGTCTTTCCAATTTTAGCTATTCTAGTAGGTGTGCATGGTGTCTCATCTTGGTTTTCACTTAATTTTCCTATTGACTAAAGATATTAAACATCTTTTCATGTTCTTATTTGATATCCAACTTCTTTACGCATATGTCCAAATATTTTGCCTATTTTTGAATTGGGTTGTTTGTTTTATTGCTGAATTTTAAGAGTTCTTTATATATTTTTGGATTCAAGTTCTTCAGATATGTGATTTGCAAATATACTTTGCCAGTCTGTGACTTGTTTCTTCATTCTGTTTAACAGTTAGACCACTGGCTAGAAGAGGTCTTAAGACTAATCTATTGTAAGGTTCTTGTTGCAAATGAGAGAAACTTAGTATCAAAAAGGTCAAATAACTTGCCCAGGGCTACACAGTAGATTGATGGTCGAACTTAGATCAGATCTGAGCCCCCTGGTTCTAGGCCCAGGTATCTTTTTTTGTAGGTGATATTGAAACCGTACCATTTTGTATCCTCACCTGGATGTATGAGAATTCTAGTTGCTCTGCATTCTTGTCAGCACTTAGTATAGTCAGTATTTTTTATTGTTCAAGTCTTTTGACCTTTTTGTTAAATTGGGTTGTTTGACTTCTTATTGTTGAGGTTTGAGAGTTCTTTATATATTCTGGATGCAAATCCTTTGTGGGATATGTAATTTGCAAATATTTTCATCTAGCCTGTAGCTTGTCTTTTATTTTCTTAAAAATGTCATTCACATAGCAAATATATTTTATTTTGATGAAGTCTATCATTTTTTTCCTAGTATGGCTCTTGCTTTTATTTATGTCTAAACCTTTTGCATAATGCTAGGTTCCAAATATTTTCTCTTATGTTTTCTTCTATCTAAAAGTTTATAGTTTTACAATCTGCATTTACATCTATGACCCGTTTTGAGTTAATTTTGTACAAAGTATGAGACTTAGACTAAGAAACTGAGGTTGTTTTTTTTGCACCTCTGTCAAAGAGGAATTGACCATGGTGTGTGGGCCTATTTTTGGACTCTCTGTTCAGTTCCATTCTTCTATTTTTCTATCCCTTTCACCAGTACAACACTGTCATAAAGACAGTATGTGGTTCACTTTGATTTTAAAACAGATATTATTCTCTTAATGGCATTCGGCATATCCCATGTGATATAAACTGTGGAGCTAGGATGGGTCTACACAGTGGTAAAAACCAAAGGACTAGGAAAACTTCCCAGGGTTGAGAGGAGATGTCCCTGCGAGCCAGGAGGTGGCTAGGGATGGGGTCAGGACGGTAACCACTCTTTATGCTCTGCATCTGTTTTCCTTTGAAATGTTTAATATCAATTTTTATTATTTAAAAAAATGATGAGAAACAGGCGAAATAGAATTGGACATTTTTGGGGTGCTAGTGATGCTCTGTTCTTCTACCCGAGTGTTTTTCCCTTTGTGAAAATCCATTTATCTTCCACTTAAGAGCTGTGTACCTTTCTCTATATTGTCTTATAATGTAATCAATAAGCTTACCAAAAAATGTAGATACCTGTAGGGCCTGGGATTGCCAGTTGAGAGATTAGATAAAGAATTTTACTTTTCCCTTTGTAACTTTCTGTTGTGTTATTCCTACCCCCCCATTTTGATATATTACCTTTATAAAATGGCATTTGAAGAGATTTTCAACATGTCAACTATAACAAAAGAAAGAAGTGGACCTCTATGTATACACATGATGAAGATGCCCAAGTCATACCCATAAGAGAAAAAGTCATAAAACAGTATGGTATAGTATGATGCCAAAAAAGAAAAAGAAAAAAGCCTGGAAAGCTATATACCAATTGACTTGGCAACATTTTCTTTTCCTCATAGCTTGGGACTTCATTTTCAATATTATGCTTTTCTGCACAGAACTTTAAATAATGAACATGTATGACTGGTAACTATAAAAATCAATAAAGAAATAGGAATGTTGGTTGTAAAATAACTAATTTTTTTTCTTTTTTTGAATCAGGGTCTTACTCAGGATCACCCAGGTTGGAGGGCAGTGGCACAATCACAGCTCACCACAGCCTTGACCTTCTGGAGTCTGGTGATCCTTCTACCTCAGCCTCTTGAGTTGTTGGCACTACAGGCACATACCACCAAGCCCAGCTAATTTTTTTTTTTTTTTGTATTTCCCAGGCTGGTCTCAAACTCTTGGGCTCAAACAATCCTCTTGCATTGCCCTCCCAAAGTGCTGGGATTACAGGTGTGAGCCACCGTCCCTGGCCAAAATAATAAAATTAATGGACATACTTATGTAGGCATTTTGGACAATGAAAAGACAGTCATGCTCCTTGGGATATCTTTGAGATCATAGCCCAAGCTTTATTTATTTATTTAACAACATCTGTGGCACCTGGTACATGGTTGGTACTCATTCAGTGCTATTTAAAATCCAATGAACATGTAATTAAGATTATTCATCAGAAAGTTTCAAGTTAGTGCCATTGTTTTGGCTTGTTGCTTTCTGCTTTCCTTTAGGACTTTTCACTAATCCACTGGTCTCCATCACTGGTCCATGTGCTCAGAGCTCTCCTTCTTTTTATTTACATGACCCCTCTATTGACTTGTGTGGTTCAGAAGCAGCTTCCCACCTGCAAGATGCTAAAAGAATGAGCCTTTGGTGCTGAAGGTTTGGGACTGAGCTCTTGTCATCTGAATGCCCTTCACCCTCAGATGCTCAGAGCATTTAATTTAGCCCCGACTTATGATGATTCAACTTGAGATTTTTCAGCTTTACGATGGTGCAAAAGTGATTCAAATTCTGTAGAACTCATACTTTGATTCCCCACATAACCATTCTGTTTTTCACATTCAGTATAGTATTCAATAAATTATGTGAGCTATTCAACACTTCATTATACAATAGGCTTTGTCTTAGATGATTTTGCCCTACTGCAGGCTAATGGAAGTGTTCTAAGCATGTTTAAGGTCGGCTGGACTAAGCTATGATGTTCCATAGGTTAGGATGCATTTTTGACTTAGGATGTTTTCCATGTGTGGTGGGTTTATTGAGACATAAGTCCATTGTAAGTTGAGGAACATCTGTACTAGCTTTGTCCCCATTTTACTGATACTTATGCTGAAAGAGGTCATGCATCGTGCCCAGCATCACACAGCCAACCAGTGTGGAGGTAGAACTTTTTTTGCAGCTCTGTCTGACCACTGTCCCATAAGCCTTTGTAACTCAGGGAGGAAGAAGAGGTCTCAAACCTGAGCTAACTCTATTTGGCCTCTGTTAGATTCTACCCTGTCTTAAGGGACCTAAGATCGTCCCAATGTTCCTCCTTGTCCAGGTAGGTACAGCTGCCTTACATTTATGAGAGTGAACACAACAGCTGTTAGTTTATATGCTATAAACAAGAATGTTGCCTTTTTATTAACTTTTAAAAATTATAGGGAAACCCCCTCAGGTCTCCTCCCACTGTGAGAGTTTTTCTGTCCTCTTAATAAATACTACTTTCAAAAAAAAAATTATAAGATATATCATAAACATGAAGTGTAAATCATGTATGCAGATAGTTTAAAGAGTAATACAATATCGTGTGTGAACCCACCACTCAGCTTAAGAAACACCAACTTTATCAGTTGTATGAAGCCCTCACACCTCTCCTCGGCCACCGCTCCACTCCTGATCATCACAGAGGTAACCATTCTCCTGACTTCTGTTAATCCTTCCCTTGCTTTTCTTTAGAGTTTTATCACGGATCTGTTTATGTGTAAATAGCATATTTATTACATTTGCTTATTTATTTATTTATTTATTTTTGAGTTGGAGTCTCACTCCATCGCCTAGCCTGGAGTAGCACGCTCACAGCCACCCCAGTGTCAACCCACTGGGCTCAAGCGATCCTTCCGCCTCAGCCTTCCAAAGTAGCCAGAACTACAGGCACGTGCTACCATGTCCAGCTAATTTTTTTTTATTTATTGTAGAGATGAGGTCTTGCCAAGTTGCCCAGGCTTAGTCAGTCCTCTCACCTCGGCCTCCCAAATGCTGGGATTACAGACTTGAGCCACCACGCCTGGCCCATCTTTTGCTTATTTTAAATTTGCTTTAAATACCTTACATTTGTTCTGTTCTGTACCTTTAATTTTGCAATTTTTTTTAAAAGACAGAATCTCACTCTGTCACCCAGGCTGGAGTGCAATAGTGCAATTCTGGGATTCTGGCTCACTTCAGCCTCCACCTTCTGGGCTCTAGTGATCACTGCCTCAGCCTCCCAAGTAGCTGGGACTACTGGCATGTGCCACCATGCCCAGCTAAATTTTTGATTTTTTTTTTTTGTAGAAATGAGGTCTTGCTATGTTACCCAGGCTGAGCTCAAGTGATTCTCCCACCTCGACATTCCAGAATACTGGGATTACAGGTGTGAGCCACCATGCCCAGATGCAAGTTTCAGTTTAAGGACATTGATTTGAGTCTAGAGTCATTACTTTGTCCTCCTTTCTTTTATTAATCGCTATATCTAAGCTAAAAATAATTTTCTATTTGACTAAATTATCTTTTTTCATCATTGCAGTCTATTGTTACATTTCATTTCACTTCTATAAAGCCTTAGATAGCTAGGTAAATTTGAGTGTGTAATTTAATTTAATTTGATCAGAATTTAATGCTATATAAACAACCATACCTCACTAAGCAAAACAAAAAAGAAATGACCCAAACACGTAGCACCCAAGGACAAAGGTTAATTTATCTGATGGAGGTGAACAAAGACCAGCTACATATCCTGCTGCAAACTTAGCATAGCACAGACTTCTAAATCCTTTCCTCCATGGCTGACCCTCTCCTCTCCTAGTAAAACCTCCCAGCTGTCTTTGACCTCTATTTCTGACGCCTCCTAATCAGTTGCTGAATCTTGCCAGTTACACACGCCCCGCATCACTCCCCTAACTCTACCCTTCACTCCACATGATATTCTCTGTCAATCACCCAGATTAGGCAGCAGCCTCCCAATGCATCTCCCAGCCCAGGTAGCGCCATTCCAATTGCTCTCACTAATGTGGCCCGCTTTCTGTCTCTGAAGCTTAGCTTCCCCGACTGTTCATCGCCTCCACTCCTTCTCCCCTTTCTTGAAGGTCCAGTCTCACCCATTTCACCCACGTGAATTGGAAGAGCATCCTCTGAGTCATCTCCACCCGAGAGGTGATTGACTCGCGGTGGACCCTTGATTCAAGCTGGGTTAGTTTTTCTTTCCCAGAAATTTAGAATGTTTTAGAGGTTAGGTTGGAGGGCTGCTTGAGAGACTGAGTCAGCTTGCTCCGGTTTCTATAGATTTAGGGTCAGATTTGGCATCTCAGCAGGTCAAGGCTGTGGGGCAAGCCATTTGGGAACAGACACCCCAAATAACCAGAAAAGCTGACAAAGAAATGAGAAATCACACAAAAGACCATGTAGAGTGTGTGTGTGTGTGTGTGTGTGTGTGTGTGTGTGTGTGTGTGTACATGTGCGTGTGTGTGGGCATGCATGTGAGAGAGAAAGAGAGAGGAGGAGAGGGAGAGGTGCCCCCCAAAACTCCACCTTCCAAGAACTCTGATGCCTTTGGTATTTTTTGAGATATTTTCCTTTGTTCTTTTAATAACTTCCCTTTTCCTGTTAATGTGTTTGAGTAAATTTCAGTTTCCTGTAAACTGCCAGTCCGTATCATGCTGCTGGTCACCACCAAAGGTGTCACCTCTAGAAAGTCTTCCGTCTGGCTGGGCTTGGTGGCTCAGTCTGTAATCCTGTGCTTTGGGAGGCCAAGGTGAGTGAATTGCCTAAGCCCGCGGGTTTGAGACCCGCCTGGGCAACTTAGCGAGACCTCATCTCTACAATAAATCAAAAATTAGATGGGCGTGGTAGTGCGCACCTGTAGTTCCAGCTCCTTGGAAGGTTGAGGTGGAAGGATCGCTGGAGTCCAGCAAGTCAAGGCTGCGGTGGCCAGGAGCGGCCACTGCACTCCAGTCTGGGCCACAGAGTGAGACTCCAACTCAAAAAAAAAAAAGAAAAAAAAGAAAAAAAAGAAAGTCTTCCATCTTAGTTGGGGTTTCCCTGAAAGCAGAACCCGAGACAAGTACTGGGAGGAGGTCATTATAGGGAAGATGGTCCCCAGGAAGCAGGAGTGAGGGAGTAAGACAGGAAGAGAGAGAGAGAGAGAGCCAACAAAGTGTGCTCTGTCAAGCTGGTCATCCTGTGACCAGCTGGGCTCATGCCTATTGAGACCCTGCAGAAAACCATGTAGAATGTGCCTCAGATATGTCCCTCTAGAGGGTGAGAGGTTGGAGCATTTCCCACCAACTCCCATCCTCTGTTGGCTCAGGGTTGCCTGTGGAGACGTGAACTTTTCTACAATGCTGGACTGTACCTGCAAAGACTAAAGGAACACTAATGTCTTAGAGAAAACCCCAAGATAGGACAGTGGAGAGATGAGGTAGAATGCTGCCAGAATGCTCAGGAACCTTCCATCATAGCTGCAGCTGAAACTAGAATGGGAAGGGTTTTGTGTCACAGAGCATCAAAAGTGTCTAAGTCTTCCAGATTCCTCTATTGTTTATATACCTGTACATTCCCCTTGACGCCAACTACCTAGCCCAGACTAATCTCCCCCATCATAGCACAGCCTTCCCGATGGAAGCTTCTTGACTTAACTTTGCGAATAAAATAGCTTCAAGCAACCTAAAGCTTCCCCAGTCCCACTTCTGACTAGGGGACACACACCAGGCAGAGGATGCCTGATCTGACCCTCCACGTGGAAATCTCACTCGATTCTAACATGGAAAGGACCAACATATTGTCTGTGAGTCATCTTCACTCACAAGTCCCAGCTCTGCTGTTGACCAGTTGTGTGACTTTGACTTAGTTACCGACTCAGTTTTCTGAGCCTCTGCCTTATCTTGCTGAGAACACCGAATAAGGAGATGAGTGAAAGACCCTATTAAGGTGGCGGGTGGGTTGTAGATTCTCAGTGGTCGTTAGTTCTCTTGCCTTCTCCAGGGATAAGCATTTTGAAAGAAGGCTGTTTTGCTTGTCAAATATTACTTTTCCTTTCTTCGCCCTAAGAGCATCTTAGGTTTCTCTTGGGAAACGACCCCTTCCCTACTCTGCTCTTGTTCACGCATGGTAGCCCCACCCTCCTGCCCTAGAATGAGTACATGGCCCCCACCTGAGCTATCAGACACGTGATGGTGATCTTAAGATGGCCACATGCCCAGAGGTGTTGGTGCTTTAGTCTGAGCCATTGGGAAAGAGGGTTTTGTTTCTATGTGGCTTCTGAGCAGCCAGGACATGTACCTGGAGTCACTGGTGTCCATCTTGTCATGATGATGGTGAGTGTTTCTGAGAGTGAAGCCCACACAGTAGAATATGTTGCCGGGAGATGGCAAAAACAAAAGCAAAATAATAATAATAATCCTGGTGGCACCACCTGGATGCCGGACTCTGTGCCTGAAATGAGATTTTCCAGCTACTTGGGTGGATACATGTTTGGGTTGAGTTCCTGTCACTTGACCCCAAAAGTCATAACTGATACAGTGTTTGACTCATAAGGGCCTACACATTCTGGCATGGGAATGAGGGTGACAGCAAGTGTGAGACCAAGGACAGGCATGTGGCCCACAGTTCACATTGATTGTCTCACGGTGTATCTCCACCAACATATTGACTCCCTCTTGTGAGGGATCCCAAATCAGAGAAGACCATTCACTTCCAGGAAGAACAAGGGAGGCAGAACTGACCACTGAGGCATCTTCCTTGGCTGCTGCCACTGACCTGGGGGGGTCCTTCCTCCTGCACAGGTCATGCCTGCCATACTGACTGGACCATCCTCCTCCAGGACACCAGACTCTCAGGGGTTCTGGTTTTCCATCTGCAGAAGGCTTGCTTGTCTTGTGAGCCCTGCCCTCACAGTCAAGTCTTCTGCTGATGTGGATCAGACATATATCACTGAACAGATGTGCTTGGAATATTGTGGACATAATAGTTCAACCCTAGAGGGGCTCCATGTTGGTGCCTGGAGTTCCCACTACCAATCTGGAACAAGTAGGGCCCTTCAGTTAGGAGTGGCTTAGTCCTCTGATGACTTGTAGAACCAGTTGTGTCTTGGGACTCAGGAAGTGAACCTAGAAGGCTGCTTGTGTCTCCTTGAAGGAACTGGCATGTGGTGCCTGCCAGTTAGACTTGCTAGGTCCACCTGCGAGTCTCTGGCCTCCGGCTGCTCTGGGTGCCCTTGGCCAGCTGGCAAGACAACTGTGGATCAGACTTACCTACCTTGGAGAGTCCTTCTTCCTGGTCCACTGCTCTATGTGGCTCCTTTTGGGGAATCCCAGGTGTCTGCTGTCATCCCCCCACCTCGTTTCCTCTGGTTCTTGAATTTTCCCAAGGGAGTCTCACACATTTCTTTTTGGTATCGGCTACGTCAGTCAAAGGTCCAGGCAGGAAACAGCTGGGGCGTATTAGTTTTCTAGGGCTTTTGGAAGAAATTGCACAAACTGAGTGACTTGAGACCACAGAATGCATTGTCTCACAGTCCTGGAGGCTAGACGTCTGAAGTCAAGGTGTTGGCAGGGTCCTACGCCCCCTGAGACCTTTGGAAAGAACACATCCCTGCCTGTTCCAGACTTGAGGTGGTTGACTGGCAGTCTTTGGTGCCCTGTGGCTTGCAGCCCCTCCAATCTCGCCTTTGTCTTCACTTGGTGTTCTTCCTGTGTCTATCTTCACATAACCCCCTTCTTTAAGGACACTGGTCACATTGGATTGGGGTCCACCATACTGCAGTGTCACCTCACATTAATTCATTACATCAGCAACAACTCTATTTTGAGTGTACTGGGGGTTAGGGCACCAGATTATCTTTTATTTGAGGGACACAATTCAACCTATTGTAGCGGGAAGACAGAGAGATCGTGACACCGAGACTATTATAGGAAGTGGCACTTTATTACGCTGGCGTCCCAGTGGGCTCGAGGGGCTAATGCGTCCAAATCAAGCCCCCCAGAATGGGAGAAGTGGGGTCTTATACCCTTGTTTAGGTAAGGGAGGGGGTTGTGTTGAGTGATTACATATTTCCTTTGGAATCTTACAAGGTTGTACTCAGCAAAATCAGATTTTTTAAAGAAGAAATGGTTTTCAGGAACTGCAGGGTTGTAAACCATTTGCCTGGGGTCTTTAAATCTTGCAGCTTGCGTTTCTAAAGGAAATACCTTTAACTGCTACCAACCCCCCTTTCTGCCACATCACTATCACAAGAGGTCATCAAGGAGAGTTTCACAAAGGTGCTAGTTACAGAGGTGTGGTCAGGGTTACAGAAAACCAACCAAGGATGGAGAAGCACGACCCAGGGCTAGTAACAGCCAGGTGCCATGAACACCCCTAGGCCCAAAGGGAAGGAGGGACCTCCCGAGGGTAACTCAAGGGGACACTGGCCTGACAGGAGCCATGGCCTTCAGTGACAGTTGCAATCAAGCCCCTGTACCCTGGCAGGGAGAGGGCTGGGGGACTGAATGCCATAGCCTCACTTTTCCGCCTGCCAGCCAATTCCCAATGGCTGAGCCTAACCAGTAGCCAACACATGAGGGAGCCCATTGAAGCAGCCCACAAACACCAGCCTCTTGGGCCACTGAGATAAAGTGGTCACAGGATCTGAAGGGGCAGAGAGTGTGGCTTGAGTTTCTTTGTCTGTGTGGTCTTGCAGCCACACCTTGGGTGGCCCCTGAGGCACCAAGCAATGTGCTCTGTAAACATTCTGGTCTTAGGGCCTAGATATTAACAGGGATGATCAGGGTTTGTAATTGTTGTTGGTTTTTTTTTTCTCTGCTTCTTTTTGCTTTCCCATCTCCCAATTTTTAAAATTGAAGGGGGGTGGGTGGGAGGAAAACCACTTTTATCTCTCTCAACGTGAGATGTGAAGGCTGCTTCAAGCTCTGCAGTGCCTTGGGGCAGTCACTCCATGATTGGGACAGTCCTGGCACCTAGAATCCAGTCCTTCTGTGTCTCGGACTAACAATCTTCAATCTGTCCTCATTCTGCCCAGAGGGGCCATATCTCATAGAGCACGATCACCCTTGTTTTTCTCATCTGTGAGAATGGATTTGTCAGCCCTCCCAATGAATTGAGGTTGATGTGAAGGCCTAATGGAATTGTGGAAGAGAATACTTACTGGAGACTGTGAATGTAATTGTGTGTAATTACTGCAGTGCTCTGGGTGGTTTAGTGGTGAGGTTAGCTGTAAAATAGATTGACGCTACAGTGTCACCTGGTGTCCATTTCTTATATTGCATGAAATTTTTCCCTCCCTACGTTTCAACATGATGGGTTTTCATTTACTAGACCGGTGAGATACCCCATCTCAAGAGAGTGGCAGGGCCTGAGTGAACACAGGAATATTTGAAAGCAGTAGGGAACATTAAACTGGAGGCAGTCCAAAGCCCATGGACAGGAGATTTAACTGCAGGGCGCACAGGGTACCCGCCAGTTAGACGTGCTAGGTCCACCTGCAAGTCTCTGGCCTCCCTCTGCTCTGGGCACCCTTGACCAGCTGGCAAGACAACTGTGGATCAGACTTACCTACACTGGAGAGTCCTTCTTCCTGGTCCTCTGCTCCATGTGGCTCCTTTTGGGGAATCCCAGGTGTCTGCTGTCATCCCCCCTACCTCAGAGACCTCGCTCTCCCAGAATGTAGCTCTCGATACCAGCGTGGATACTTTAGACATAGTCCCTTCTTGCCCCTACACCCCCAAAGGGCCAATCCCTCATCCCAAGTTCTTGGTCTGGAACTTACCTGACAGGCAGAGCCCTAAAGTGAGTCAGTCAATACCCTACAACCTGAGTCGGGGTTATGGCCAAGGAGGGATAGTGGCTCCAGGCCCTCCTGTCCCAAAGCTGCCATCCCTACTCTCTGGCCGCCAATCAAGTCTCAGTCACTTACCTGCTGCTATTGTGGTCCTGAAGTTCCCTAGCCAACCTCTGTTGGCTCTGGCTTGAGCATCCCTATAGTGCTCCCTACAAGAACAATAAAACTTCTTAAAAGAAAGTTCCTTTGCTAACTCCAGGCCTGCCACACCTGCTACTTTGCTGACTCTACTAAATTCTGACCTAACATCCTGCCTCCCACAGCTGCAAGATGGAACCATCATCCTTGCCCTGGGGTGGAGTGGGCTCTGGGTGATCACAGGATCATGGGCATTTTGCTTTTTATTTTTTTGAGTTGGAGTCTCACTCTGTTGCCCAGGCTGGAGTGCAATGGCACACTCACGGCCACCCCAGAGTCAACCTGCTGGGCTCCAGTGATCCTTCCAACTCAGACTTCCAGGTAGCCGGAACTGCAGGCGCGTGCTACCACACCTGGTTAATTATTATTATTATTATTATTATTATTATTATTGTAGAGACGAGGTCTTGCCAAGTGGCCTGGGCTGGTCTCGAACCATGGGCTCAGGCAATCCACTTGCTTCGGCCCCCCAAAGTGCTGGGATTACAGACTGAGCCAATGAGCCTGGCCGCATTTTGCTTTTTAAATTAAGATTTATGTATGCACATATGTGTACCTTATATATGTTGATTGTATAAAATGACGTAGGTTCAAGGAAGAAATTTTTGCCCTCATTCATCTATAAATTTTAGAAAAGTTTGAGTCAATGCACAAAAGTATTCTACACTTTCTGAGGGCCCAAGAATCATTTACAGTTTTGTATAAGAAAAAGGGGACTATGTGACCAGCTCACCTACAAGGAGAGGATAGTGGTTTTAGATGCATTTTGCTTTATTTGAGAATGTAAGAAAAGACTGAAATGAAGTGGATACCTGGAGCAGAGAGTCTCAACATTTGTTAGCATCAACAGAGAATCTGAAAATCCAGCTCAGCTGTGCCTGGGCTCCCCTCAGGCCAGTGACATCAGTCTCCAGGCAGGGGCTGGTTCTCTGGCACTGCCAGTGCTGAAGCTGCTAGACACGTGTTTTTATGTTTAAATTAATTACCATTAAACAATACAAAAAAAACTCAGTTTCTCAGATGCTCGGGGTGGGAGGGGGGCACGTTTCCAGTACTCAGTAGCCACATGTGGCAACTGGCTGTCACATTGGACCATGCTGATTATAGGATGTTTCCATCCTTGCAGAAAGGTCAGCAGGGCAGCGCTGTCCCTGAGGGTCATCAGGTCCTGCTCCTGCTGGTGGAGGTTGACGTGTCCAGGTAGGCTTGTACAAAATGACATGGTTGGCTTTCTGAGTGTACTGCTGAGCTGGCCAGCAGCCACATTGTGTATGCATGTGGGGATTGGAAGAATTACGGTTCCTGTTTTTCTGCTGAGTTGTCACCCTACAGAGTAGGGAAGCTTCTGGAAGTGTGCCCTGGCAATGTTGAGCGGGACACACCCTGAGGCACTGGCTGGCTCCCAGCCATCCTCACTGTGACCCTCTCCCACAGGGAGACTTCAGACAAGTGAAGGGTGTGGTGTGCGTGGGGCCCCCAGTGCTGAGGACAGTACAGGAGAGCCAGCACCTGCCAGAAAAACCTTTATTCCCATAAGGGTAGCCCATTTGTTAACCTTCCTCTGGAACATTCAGCTTCTCCTTCACCCCACAGGCTACCACGGCAAAAAAGAACTCCGGGAAGAAGGTGCGGACATACACGGCGGCCTTGGGAATGGGGTTGGCCATGAAGACCTCCTGCTTCTTCCGCCTCACGGTGCGCATCACCTCCTCGGCCACCTCCACGGGGTGCACGCCATAGGCCAGCTTCCTGAAAAAGACTGAGAGGCCCCAGGCAGGGCAGGGAGTTGTGGCCTCAGTGGGGAGCAAGCCCGTCAGAACCCCGTGCATACCCTGAGACAAGGGAAGCATGGGCCATGCCCGGAGTCACGGGTTCAAGGCCCACTCTGCCATAGCAGACACAGCACCTGGGGACAGATGCTTTACCCCCCTGAGCTTCTGCGTCTTCATTTGTAAAATAAGTCTGGCTTCCTGCCCTGATAACATCTCAGGGTGGTCATGAAACGATGTGAAAGAACTTAGGAAATAAGGTGCCAGATGGATTAAGGGGCTGTTGTGTATCGTTATTGGGGAGCTGTGCTAGTCAAGAGCCTTCTGAAACCACTTGGCCTGTCCCCCACCTTGGTTCATCTTGGTCCCTTAAAATAGACCTAGAGCCCTGAGCAAGGTGTAGCATTTGTACGGTTAGCAGATTCTAGAACGGTGATAATAATTGGGTGTATTTATAGAGCACTCACTACAGGTTGATTGCTGTTCCAGAACCTTCAGTTTGCTCACAATTCTTTGAGGTAGGCGTTGCTATTTTCCCTCATTTTTAAAAGGGGAAATTGAGGCACAGAGCGATTATGATCCTTGCACATGTTCAGCCACCATGTATGGCAGAGGTAAGTTTGCAGTGCTGGGGGTCTGGCTTTAGACGCTTAGACTCCATTCTGTGCTGCCTCATTGGGAAAAGGGGAGCAGAAAGGTTAATGACCAACACCTGGCTGTTACACAGGGGAGACAGACCCAGAGACAGGCAGTCACTTGGCGAGGTCATACAGCAAGCTGAGCGACTGAGCTCAGCCAGAGCGTGGTTTGTGGGTTGCAGGCTAGATTCTCTCTGTTGGTGCCTCAGGCCCAAAGTTTTGGGGTCTCCACCCTGCTGTTCGCTAGTTGCAGAGGCTCCACCACCCCCAGACCCTTGCCTCAGGAATGTCCCTCCTGAAAGTCATTCACCCCCACCAACGAAACCAGACTGTTCCAGCCCACGTCCCGTGAGCACTTAGCTTCCCTGAAATCTCACATTTCCAGATAGAGGCTTCCCAGTTTCCTTGCTCTGGATAGACGTGGTATGACCGGATAAAGGTTGGGCTTACGGTGCTGACAACAACGTCATATTCCTCCACTTCAGCTCGGAGACAGTCAAAGAAGCCTAGTGCGGCATGCTTGGAGGCAGCATCTGGAAGAGAGGGCAGCTGAAGGTGGACATGCGCAGGCCCCCGGTCCTGCTTCCCAGCAAGCACATTGGAGACAAGACAGCCAGTTGGGCGCAGTGGCTCATGCCTGTAATCTCAGCATTGGGACGCTGAGGTGAGAGGATTGCCTGAGCTCTGGGAGTTCAAGACCAGCCTGGGCAACTTGGCAAGATCTCATCTCTACAGTAAATCAAAAGATCAGCCAGGCATGGTGGTACACACCTGTAGTTCCAGCTACTTGGAAGACTGAGGTGGAAGGATCACCTTAGCTCAGCAGGTCGAGGCTGCAGTAGCTGTGAATGTGCCACTGCACTACAGCCTGGGCAACAGAGTGAGACTCCAACTCAAAAAAGGTGGGGGGGCATGACATGCACATTCCTATAAACTCAAAGCTGGAAGGGGCCTGCAAACTCCACCCCTCACTTTATAGATGAGACAGAAAGTGCTAGAATTAGACAGAACTAGGACTGAATTCATTTAGCCACTTGCCCTTGGTGTGACCTTACTTTACCTCTTTGAAGCTCAGTTTTCTGATCATTAAAATGGGGATACTATATCCCTTGCCAAGTTATTGTAAAGATCAAATGAGAAAACATATATATATAATACCTAGCACAAGCATGAATTCCTGTTCTTTCCCAGGAAGGCTGATACCCAAAAGACTTGCCCCAGTTTCAGGGCCAGACGGTGACTGTGATGAGCCTGGAGCACAGATATCCCCTCTTGCTTCCTGCCCCCCTTTTCCTTGTAGAACCTGTCCATGTTATCTACTCACCAAATTCAGTTAGAATCATGGACACCTTGGGTTAGATAAACAAAAATCATTCCAGGAATTCAAAAAAGAGCAGAGTGGACATTTTTCAAAGCTTTGGGAAGTTAAAGCCACATTGAGAGTGTGGTGAACCCAACTTTACATCTCAGGGGTGTCAATTGGGGGCAGAGGGAGGCAGAAGGTGGACATGCCGTGGTCCCCACCACCATGCCCAGATGCCTACCACCAGACCCCTTTCCTGGTTCTCTCAGCCTGAGGAGCTGGCTGTCCCTATGTTCCTCTCCTTCCGTGCCCACTTCCAGACAACTCTTCGAAAACCATCAGCCCCTTACTGTGCTGGGTTTGAATACAGGTGCTGTGGTCTTGGGTTCTTTGCCCATACATGGGCATAATATAACCAGGCACATTGTGTCACGTCACACGTTGCCTGGCCCTCAGGAAGGCTTTGATATATTATATTTTCATGATCTCTCTGGTTTTCATCAAGGTCCCGAAGTGTGGTGAGCACCGTGAGAATTCAAGTTGAGAAGCTGGCTGGGGGAGCATGGAGAGCGGGAAAGCCCAGGCTCTGCACAGACATAGGGTCATCACTTGGCTTCAGCCGGCTGTTGCTGTGGGGAGGTGGACACTGTGGTGCCAGACTGTTCAGGAAAAGCTGGAAATTCTGCTTTTTATTGAAGTGGCCAAATTCAAATAATTAAATATGAAATAATTAATAATACACTTCAAATAAATAAACAAATAAATTTCCACGATGCTAGCCAAATCAAAACCAGTTGGGTGCCTGCTTCAGTCTGTGCCCCCAGGAGGCCCTGCCATGGTTTATATAATGGATTTGTATACATCATTTTATGCGATCCTCTCAGCACCTGTGGGAAGACTCACTGTTTACTTCATCTATTGAATGAAAAGAGACAAAGGGGCTATTATGCCCACTTTGTGAATAATGAAGTCAAGAAGCTCAGAGAGGTTATGGAAAGAGCACCCAGTTGCACAGTCAAAGGTGTCTGTGTCTCAACTTAGAATCCAGGCCTCCTGTCTTGGTTCATGGTGAACCCAATTTTATCTACATAAAAAAGACTACCATAGCCAACAGGCAAATATAAATCAAAACCACAAATGGGATACCTCTTCACACTACTAAGAAGGCTAGAATAAAAAAGATAGATAATAACTGTTGGCAAGGAGTGGAGAAAATGGAATCCTTGTGCATTGCTGGTGGGGATGTAAAATGGTGCAGCCACTTTGGAAAACAACCTGGCATATTCTTCAAACTGTTAAACAAAGCGTTGTCATGTAACCCAGCAATTCCTCTCCTGGGTATATATCCAAGAGAAATGAAAACACATGTCCATGTAAAAACTTGTACATGAATATTTATAGCAGCATTGTTCACAATGGCCAAAAAGCAGAACCAACTCAAATGTGTGCCAGTTGATGAACAGATCAACAAAATATGGTGTATCCACACAATGGAATATCAGTCAGCTGTAAGGCGGAATGTAGTACTGACACATGCTACAACATGGATGGACCTGGAAGACATTACGCTAAGGGAAAAAGCCAGACACAATATGATTCCACTTATATGAAGTGTCCAGATTAGGTAAATGTATAGAAACAGAAAGTAGATTAGGAATTGCCTAGAGCTGGAGGTGGGTGTAGAAGAATTGTAGGGCGATGGCTAAGGAGTGGGGAGTTTTCTTTTGGGCGCAATGACAATGTTCTAAAATTGTGATGATAAATGTACATTTCTGTGAATGTACTAAAAGCTACTGAGTTGTATGCTTTTAAAGGATGAAGTGTATGGTATGTGAATTATATCTCAGTACATACGAGTGTTACCCAAAAAAAGGCTATCGGCTTGTTGTTAGTTCATCTACCAGCATGTTGATTCCTTCAGTCGTCAACCATGAAGCCCCCGCAAGGGGGTGGAGGAGACCTTGGATGAGAAACTGGGGACCGAGAGTTGGGACAGAGTCAGCTCTAGCCTCACGAAGCCCTTAGTTCTGTAGCAGGGAAGACACACAGGCAGGTGACTTCCATGAGGCGTGGTTAGTGCAGGAGGGGTGGGTGTGCCTGCAACAGGAAGGGTACATGGCATGATGTGACTCCTCCAAGCCTACATGTCTGATTTTGAGCCATAGAGCCCCCAGTCTCCCCAGCAGGGCTGATGGTAAGAGAACTATGTTGTTGCATGCAGAGACATTGCATTTCCTTTGGGTAGTTGAAAGAGACTCACCCCTGTGGTCAGCAGACCCCAGGTCACTCCCATGCATCCGTCCAAAGCTAGACTAGAAGGAAGAAGAGAACCTGGGGCCGGTCCAGGGTGGCATTGTTTCAATTCTGACATTTACGTGGGAAATTCTGCACCCCTTAATTCGTCAGCTGCAGAGAAGCCAGGCCACAGCTAATGGGGGCGGAGACAGTCTTGTGAGGATTCTAAGCCCCTGAAGCTGGGTTTTGCAAATACTCCAAGGAAACTGGTGCATTTATCCCACGTGGGTTGATGACCAGAGGGCCCAGAGCCATGCCTACACCTTACCATGTCACGTCACCTCTGTCTGTGTCCCCAGCACCTGGTTTTACACACTGGAACACTGTTCACTGAATGATTAAAGGCATTGGGCAAGGAAGGGGAAAAGTCATCCAGCTCCTGAAAATAACACATGTGGAAAGTTTAAAGGTACAAGGAGCAGTGGTGAGATTCCTAAGCGGGCTGGGGAAGAGGAGAAAATGAGGGATGTGGCAAAGATGTGGGATGTGGCAAAGGGATGTGGCTTGTGAACCAAACTCCTCTCTTCTCTTCTTCCTGTGCTCCCAGAGGAACTGCATGTCCCAAGACCCTTGCAGTTAGGTGTTACTGAGTTCTCCTAGGACGTGAGCAGAGCCCATGTGTGCTTCCTCCTGGCCTGTAGACCTTGGGCATGCCTCCTCCATACTCTTTCCTCTTCTTGCCAGCCAGAACCCAAAAGAGACGGGTACCCAGTTTTGACCATGTGAAAGATGGTGTCAGTGCAAAGATTTGGCGTGATGCTGTGTCCCTCAATGACCCTGAGGGTTGGTGGTGCCCACTGACCTAAGCCATTCTATTGAGACTATTAAATGGTAATCAACTTTTCTTACATCACAGTCTTATAGAACCACAGGCTTACACTAATGAGTGCAAATGGAAAAAGGAAGATAAAACACTACTGGGGGGGAGGGGTGCTGTGGGTTGAATTGTGTGCCCTCTCGATTTATATGCTGAAGACCTAATTAATACCCAGAACCTCAGAATGTGACTATCTTTAGACACAGGGTGTTGAAAGAGGTGATTAAAATGAGGCCATTAAGCTAGGCCCTACTCCAATCTGGTGTCCTTATAGAAAGACGGAATTTGGACACAGAGCGACATCAGACATACATGTGCGCAGAGGAAAGACCATGTGAGGACACAGCATGTAGGTGGCTATCTGTAAGCCAAGGGAGAGGTCTCAGAGGAAACCAACCCTGGTGACACCTTGATCTTGGACTTCCAGACTACAAAACCGTGAGAAAAAGAAATTGCTGTTGTGTAAGCCCCCCAGCCTGTGCTATTTTGTTATGGCAGCATGAGCAAACTAATAAACTTACCCATTTTCCCCCCTCTCTTTCTCCCTATTTCCCTTCTATCCATAAAACATTGAAATTCTGGTACTGTGGTCCATGAAGAAATAAATATGCCACGTCTCTTGCCCTTCCAGAATCTACCTTATGGGAGGTGGGAATGCCTCCAGAATTTTTTCAACCAGATCCCATGAACTTATGAGGGGGCACTCCCCAGAAAACCCTGGGATTATCTTCTGGAGGGTGGGCCCCTTGTAATACACTTGGAATCTGTTCCTCTGGATCAAATGGTCAACCAAGATTTTTGTCTGGAAGTTTTGAGAAGGTTGTATTATGATTTTTGGGAGAAATATCCCGAGTTGTGGCAAACAATACCCAGATTCAGCAGTTTTTTAATCAAAAATGGCATGTCCCTGTGCCCCACCCTCCCTATTCACCTGATCTCATCCAAAGTGACCTTTTTTTTTGTTTCCCCTGATGAAAAAAGTCCTCGAGGAGAAATGCTTTGCTGATGTGGAAGAGGTAAAATAAGGCAGAAGCTCTAAACAGCATCAAAATTAATGAGTTCAGAACACTGTTTTGAGCAGTGGAAAAAGTGTCTCGATTGCATCAAACGGAGAGTACTTTGAAGGTGACTGAAGTCTAAACATGTAAAAATACACAAGTTTTATAAATAAATTCCGGTTGGGGGGGTGCATCCCTCTTCATACACCCAGACATCCTTGAACTTTTTAAAGGACTCTCACCTTTGGAGCTGCCCCTCTCCTGGAATTCTGCCCCTTTCTCTTCCTTCCTTCCTCAGAACATCTGCATTCCTCTCTCATTTTGTGATGTGCATCCATCCTTCTCTTTCCCAATTGTAATCTTTCCTGTCCTTCAAGGGGAGTCTTTATGGAGGAAGGAGCATTTTAGCTAAACTGTTGCCTTTGTGTCAGGAGTGTGACCTTCATCTGGCATTGTCATGTTCCGCCTGCCCACCTGTGAGACTATGAGCTGCTTGGGGAAAGGAGCCTCATCTTTTATGTCTCAGCATCTCCCATAGTGACTTGCATGCCACAGGTGCTCACAAAACAGGAACCGTAGGGATGAAAGAAAACCCAGCAGATGGTCTCATCCCTGAACCCCCTCCCCCATGAACCATATGCCCAGTCTTAGACATAACAGTTCTTATAATAGAAGACATATAGCAGAAGACAAAACAGTTTTATCTTAGCAACTTACAAGCCGTACGGAATGGGATTCCAAACTTCCCTTGGATGTTATTCACTAACACAATTTGGCCTGTTCTCCGTGAGATCATGTTGGGAAGCAGGGCTGGAAAACACAATGAGTCATGGCTAAAAATCCAAAGCGAGTCAGGCAGCAGCAGGAAGATTCCTTCCCCATGCCCCCAATCATGCATGGCTCTGCTTACTCCGAGGTCAATATGTTGCAAGATGGCAGAGATGAAATGGACCCTGGCAATCATTTATCTCATATTTCCAAAGAGTGGGTTGGACTTACCTGGTGAATTGCTGGGTGATTTTAAATGACCCACCAAGTGCATTTGGTGACACTGATTTCAACAGTTAGAAAGGTATTCCCTTTTCAATCATCTGATTGCCTCAAAATGTCTCATGTTGGTTTTAATGGCTCCCTTGCATGTGCTAATCTTTTAACAAAAAGAGGGAAGATTCTGAAGTTCTCAGGCTCTCTTGGGAGAACTTCCCTAGTTTAGTTTTCAGGTTGCCTTCTATTGATTGAGAGTGAAAGGGGTTTTAAATTTATATTGGTATTACAAAGATTTCCTCCTAAGGTGAATTTAAGAATGAGGAAATTTAGAAACAGATATGAAGTAAATAATAGTACAGGTGGAATGGGAATATAGTAAAAAAAATAAAAAGATGTCACTTAAAGACTCGACTTTCAGAATAGTCCATTAAACCAGCCCTTTCGTGTCAGATCGGCAAACTGAGGCCTACAGCTAGTAGTCAGGCAGATCCCTTAGCTAGTTAGAAGTTCAATCAGGAGGGCAGCCCAGTCGTGGCCATTTCCACTCCACTTTCTTTGTTCTTTATTTTGGTATCAGTGAACACTCACTGTCAAAGGTTGACAGAATGACACACCTCTGCTGGCCTGTTTGGTGTGTCCTCAGGGACTGGACTGGAGGACACTGTTATCTCTGGGGCCCCATTCTAGAAGCTCTGGGAAGTTGTCTTTCTGCCCCAAATGCTTCTTTCCCTTCGTTTGTCCTAGGACTCAGAATCCACATGGTGCAGGCTCTTAGCATGAAACTGGCTACAGAGAAGGCTGCTCTGAGATCACGCCTTCTCAGCTTCCTCTGGAGCATCCCACTCCCTAAATGGAGGTGTTCTCCATGCTGACATTCTCCCTTGAGCTTCTGCTTTGAGAAACTTTTATATTTTTGGAGGAGAAGGGCTTCAACGTTTGATTCAACTCCGTAGTCATCTTTAGCCTTGACATCCCAGACTTCAGACCTGCATTTGAACTTAGTGGTGAGAAATCTCCACCTGGGTGTCTTCTATCACACTCAAACAGGTCCACATAGGAACCTCCACTTTACTCTTTCAAAAGAGACATCCTCCTGTCTTCCCTGTTTCTTTGAAGGGGTTGGCAGAATACTGGGTCTCTTGTAGTCTGGGGATAAACCCTTTTTCTTCTTTATTTCTGAGGATAGAATCTCTACCTTTGACCAACTGTCACAGTTAGGAGCAGATCAACTTCAAGGTTGATATTGCAAAATACATGCAAAGGATAAGACAATGGCCCGAGATGTTGTATTGGAGGGAGGCCATGGATAGGAGTAAGAAGAGAGTGGCAAAGGGCAGAGCTTTGGTGGGAAGAGGGGAGTCTCACAGAGAGGGCGGTTGAAATATACAGTAAGATACCACCTAACCTCCCTTTCCTTCATTAGCACATATAGTGGGAATGTTAAAAACGTTTACCAAACAAGTAAGGATTCTTCTGAGGGACTTGGGGGATTCCATCCAGAATTGGATGATGGTCTGGTTATGTAACAGAGCCCTCCCTAGCATTCAGTGACCTAGATACCTATGGAAAAGTCAAACTCACGAGACCTTTGGTCAATGTGATGGGCCCAAAGTAATTGGCGTCCATGATCTTTTTGTCCATCTCCAGAGAAGTCTTATGGGCAGGCCCCTTCACCTTCATGCTGGCGTTGTTGAGGAGGATGTCCACGCAGCCGTAGCAATCTAGAACTTCTTTTGCCACATCCGGGACACAGCTGATGTCTGAGAGGTCCAACAGGACCAGCTTTGGGGTGAATGTCTGCTGAACCAATGAGAGAGTCAGGGCATGTGTGAGATCTCCTCCCTCTGGCTACTTTGGGGGCCCTCAATCTAAAAGACACCCCCTTTTGAAATTCAAAGATCATGGAATGATTTTAAAAAATAAAGAGGAAGAAGCAGAAATGACTCTGAGATGAAGAAGACTGAAAAAGAATCCATTCTTGAGGACCAGGGTAACAGTGACAACAAATCCAAACACAGATATGCAGTAATACGCCTAAATTTTTGGCCAAAGTTTCATAGCTGATAAATCCAAAAGAATATCACCCTTCACAGTGGTCCCCTTCAGAGACTGTACACTGATTTCAGTGGTGACATGTTTACTTTTAACATTTCCAGGCCCCTTTTCTTTTCCTTTTTTTTTTTTGAGTTGAAGTCTCACTCTGTCACCCAGACTGGAGTGCAGTGGCTGCTCCCAGTCACCACAGCCTCGACCTGCTGGGCTCCGGTGATCCTTCTGCCTCGGTCTTCCAAGTAGCCGGAACTACAGGAGCGCACGACCACACCAGACTGGTTTTTTATTTATTGTAGAGACGAGGTCTTGCCAAGTTGCCGGGGCGCATCTCGAATCCCTGGGCTCAGGCAATCCACTTGCCTTGGGCTTCTAAAGTGCCGGGATTACAGGCTGAGTCACCGAGCCCGGCCTGGAAATGCTTTTCAAATGGCTTACAAGCAGCAAGAAAATCCATCACAGTAACTTGTAGTCACATTTTGTTTTTGACCAAAATCATACATTCAACACAATATTTTGGGAGCACCTACTATGTGCCAGGCACTGTTCAGTCAGACACTTGCTGTCAACAAGACTATATTGTTCTAGAGGGAGTTGGTAGGATGATGGGAAAATTGATGATATCAAGAGATAAATGCAATCCCAGTGTGTGACAAACACTAGTCTTGAGATATGCTCCTGAGAGAGAAGCTTCCCTGGTCAAATTTGTTTGGGAAACACAAACTATTCTCTAAGTTCTTCTTGAAGATCCACAGTGTTCATTAGCATAGCAAAGGCTCTGAAAAGTCCTGCAGTAAAGAAAACAGACAACTTGCTTGTCTCAGTGTTTCCCAAATGATTGACTGCAGAACCTCATTTTTTGCCCAATGCCTAATAACATTCCAAGAAACACACTTTGGAGAATTCTATGTTGTTCCATTTGATCTATCTCCTAAAATATCAGACTTAGCTTGGAGTTACTTTTGACTGTTTTCAAACACCAAATCCAAACTCAAGGGTAAAGTTTTTTTGTTTTTGCTTTTGTTTTAATCCTGAAGGCAAGGCTGGGCACAGTGGTTCATGCCTATAATCCCAGCACTTTGGGAGGCTGAGGTGAGAGGATTGCCTGAGCCCAGGGGTTCGAGACCAGCCTGGGCAACTTGGTGAGACCTGATCTCTACAATAAATCAAGAAAAATTAGCCAGCGTGATAGTGCACGGCTGTAGTTCCAGCTACTTGGAAGGCTGAAGCAGAAGGATCACCTAAGCCCAGCAGGCCCAGGCTGCAGTGGTCATGAGCATGTCACTGTGCTCCAATCTGGATGACAGAGTGAGACTCCGACTCAAAAAAAAAAAATCCCGAAGGCAACTCTGAAGGCCATTCCCTATACCATGCTCCAGAAATGCTTTGAAAACCGAAGTGTTCACTTTCTGGAAGACTCCTTGGGAGGCTGTATCCTTTCCCTGATTTCTTTAAAGGAGATATCATTTGATATATTAAAAAAAAATAAACTGCATCATGTTTGTAGTCACAGCCCCTACCCCTGACTTTCCCAGCCTTTCGAATCCCTGTGAGTCTGACTTAAACAGAATCAAAGTGTGTGTCAGTGGCAAGAGAACACGTTTTTGTCAAGGGGAGTGGTCAAAATGAGCCCACCCCTTGTGGCTGGCAGACAGGCCCATGTCAAGGTCACTGGATTCATTGTCTCACATCCCCCAGAGCAACTATCAGATTTTCTCCACTTGGCTCAAGAGCTGGTCCTCAACAATCCATGGAATCTGAGGGTGCCCAGGAGTTACCCGTGCCGGATATTGGAAGGCCTTACCTTGCTGGGGTCTGCTACGCTGATCAAGGCATCATAAAGGTTCTCTAGTCTCTCCCAGTTCTTTCCACACAGCACCAGCCTGGCCCCACCTGTGTGGAACACCCGCGCACACTCTGTGGGGAAGAAGGAAGCAGGGCCGGACACACTGTGTGGGCGGAACCACTGACAGTAAGCCTCTCCCTTTTAGGAACTTAAGAATTCAAAGAATGCAAAAACCTTAGCACCCCGAAGTACTTTAGAGGTTATTTCATTCAATCCCCTTCTGGAGCTGAATTTTTCTTTGTCATCTCCAGTATCAGCTTGGTTGCTTCCTTTGAATGGGATCTCACAGTGGGGTGAAATGGCCCCTCCTTTGTTGGAAAATTCTGATTACTGGAAATTCTCCTTATTCTAAACAGAAAGATGACCTTATCCACCTGGCCCTCCAAGACCACAGCCTTCGAGCTGTCTCAATCTAAAGATATTAGAAGTAGCCACCAGGTTTTTTCAGACCAAATGTCACTAATTTCCTCTACATTCTCTCTGGGGATAGCTATCTCAGCCAGGGCTCTTTTTATAAGAAAAGAAAATGAAAAATGAATTTGCTTTCTGGTCTAATTAATTTTCCTCCAGGCTAATTCCTGACTCACCCAATATAGAACTTTCTCAAATGAGCATTGGCAGGTAGACACAGAATTCTTTTGTAGCAATAATACTGATATGTAAAAGCAATAAAAGCTTACCTATTTTGAGAGTTTACTTATTCTAGGAACTGTTGAAAGAGACTTATATGTTAGTTCATCTAAGTCTCATAGTGACCTAACGGGATAGTATCTTAGATTGAGCAGATCTGAGACAAGGATTCAGAGGGTCAGGATTTACTGAAGGAACGCTCTTTGAACACAGCCTATCAGGGAATGAGGACATGGAGTAAGTACCAGGCGAAGATATGGTCTCAGGTAAAGTCTAGCCTTGACTTGAACCAAGGAGGATTCTGGAGTCTGGACTCTGTTGTTGAGCTGTCCCACCTGGAGGCAAGAGCATAGGCCTTTGCACACCCAGGTCCATCAACCACTGACTGTGGGCTGCCCTTTGGGGGTGGTTGCATAGGCTGTGTAGCTTTTGGGGAAGACAATGCTCCCTGGCAGATGACAAGTCTCTGGGAAGGAGGGCCTCTGCCAGCTCTCTGCAGCTGACACTCATAGCACCTGGGGAATGGATGAACTGGCCAATAACAGGGATCAGGGAGAAGTGCCAACAGCACCTATTCTAGGGTGATACCTACTACTGTCCCATTTTACACCCAAAAGTGGTGGACCCAGACTGACCAGGGACACCAGGATAGCCGTACAGCACTGGGTGCCCACTGGAGGCTGGATATCCTGAGTGCAATGGCTCAAAGTGATCTCAGTGTTGTGCGATTTTCTCCTGCAGGGCTAAGAAACCTGATGCAGATGGAAAGAAGAAACCATCTAGACAGGACAGTTGGCTGGGATTTGATAAGTGGGCGTCGTGGGCAGAGGAATTGTGGTGTTGGAGAGAGAGCAATTGACGTGCTGGACTGTGACGTCTAAGCCAGGTGGGAGCAGGAGTGAAGGCAGAAAGGGCAGATAGACAAGACACATAGAAGGCTCTGGGGGGCGAGAGGTCTTAGTGAGGCCTAAAAACAGGTGTACTGGGCATAACCAAGAGAGCTGGGAGGAAACACGCTGTGGTCAGTCTGCAGACTGAGGGATACCCGAATCCAGAAGTAACTGTGTGAACAATGTCACCTTGAGTTGTTAGGACTGCAGAAAATGGGAGATTTCTCTCCATGTAGGGTTTTTATTGAGAAAGGGGCTGTCCGTGATGAGTCTGGATTGCAAAATGCAATAAAGATGTCATTTTGTTTCCAGGTTAATTTGATGCTGTAAATCAAGATCCCAACAGGTTTTGGAAAATAACAGAAAGGTTCTAAACTTCACATGGCATCATTCGCACACTTTAATTGGAATACTAATTATGAAGGAAAGCAAAAAATACTTTGAAAAGCAATTAGTTATTAAAATACTTTGTAAAGCTACAGAAATTCAAGCAGAGAATTAGCAGTTCAAGTCTAGACAGAAATATTCACGGAAATAGAGTCAGGTATTGTTGAGAATTAGTAAATGATAAAGTTAGCATATTGAATCAGTGGGAAAATAATATATTATTTAAAAAGTGGTATTTGGATATCTGTTTGGGAGGGGGAAAGGCTAGATGCATTATACCAAAATATACTGAATATGAAAACAGTAAAAGAACTAGATGACAGTAGAGATGAATATATACTCTGTGTTAGGGCAAGAACTTCTGAACATGCAATGGAGGAAGAAATGACATAAAGCAGAAATGATTTATAGACTTCACCCTTCTAAAAAAAAAACCATACAACAAAAACAAAAAACATAAAGAGCAAGACAAATTGAGAAAAAGTGTTTATAATGTATATGTCAGAAAAGAGTTAATTTATTTGATACACAAAGAATTCTTACAAATCAATAAGAAAAAAAAGATAAAGACCCTAATAAACAAATTGTCTAAGGAGATGAGTAAATGATTCATAAAGGAAGTACCCAGAGCTAATATACAGGGTACAGGAGTCAATATCAATAATAAAGTAGTACAGATTAAACATAAAACTAACTTTAATTTATCAGACAATCAAAAATAGAATTGGAAATACTCAGTCTTGGCAAGATGGGAGAAAAGGAGTTTGTCACACATTCACTGCTGATGCAGTATAAATTCTTACAGACTTTTGGAAAACAAACTTGACAAGTAAGTAAAGACTTTGACTCAGTAATTTCATTTATAGGTATTTTCTAAGGAGGTAGTTAAGGATATGTGCATAGATATAGTTATAATGTTGTTTATCTCAGTCCCATTTATAACAATAAAGAGTTGGAGTTCATTGTAAATGTCCAATATAGCAGGAGATCAGTGAATTATACATAGGAAATTTTGAAGCCCTTAAAAATAACTTGGCGAGACCTCATCTCTAAAAATTAGCCAGGCGTGGTAGCGCATGCCTGTAGTTCCAGCTACTTGGAAGGCTGAGGCGGAAGGATTGCCGGAGCCCAGCAGGTAGAGGCTGCGGTGGCCCAGAGGTTGACACTGCACTCCAGTCTGGGCGACAGAGTGAGACTCCAACTCAAAAAAAAAAAAAAAAAAAGGTGCAGAAATGGGTCTACTGACATGGAAAGAAGTTTACGATTGAGCAAGTTTCAAAAAAAAAAAAAGTCAAAACAGTGTGTTGAATACGATGCTGTAACACCGGACAGTGTTTGTGTGTGTGTGTGTGTGTGTGTGTGTGTGTGTGTGTGCGCGCGCATGTGTTTATGTATAAAATAGGATGGTAAATCCTATTTATATATAACATATCTATATATAACAAGAGATTGAATTCCAAGTTTAACTGAGGTACTAAGATCAAATAGATATAAAATTCCAAAGTCAAATGCCAGACCAAGATGCAGATTTTTTTTTTTTTTTTTTTGAGTTGGAGTCTCACTCTGTTGCTCCCGGCCACTGCAGCCTCGACCTACTGGGCTCCGGCGATCCTTCTGTCTCAACCTTCCAAGTAGCTGGAACTACAGGCGCACGCTACCACGCCCAGCTAATTTTTTGATTTATTGTAGAGATGCGGTCTCGCCAAGTTGCCCAGGCGGGTCGAACCCGCAGGCTCAGGCAATCCACTAGCCTCAGCCTCCCAAAGGCGTGGGATTACAGGCTGAGCCACCGAGCCCGGCTGAAGTAGACTAATTATCCTCATTTTACCAATGAGGAAGAGAAATCCTGAGAGGTTAAGTGATTTACCCAACGTCACACAGCTAGTAAGTGGTGGAGCCAGAATTTGATTTCAAATGTGATGGTTTGATTTCATAACTTAGTCATTGTTCTATATATTCACTTCTGGGAATACAAACCAGGATACTGGACAGACACTAAATGAAACATTTGGGCCTCAGCCTCCCAAAGCACAGGATTATAGGCTGAGCCACCAAGCCTGGCTAAGATGCAGATTTTCAAAGGAAATATCAAAACCCTTTTTAACGAAGTTCAACTCTCTTTACCCACAAATAGAACACAAATGGATCGAGGAAGAGAAGTAAGATGGGACTCTGAAGGAGGATTTTTCTGGAGAGAAAGTTACGTGAGTTTCTGCCCATGGGTCAAGGCTAGGGCCGTGTTTTCTCATTCCTCCCATCTTAGAGGAAAGGGGCCAGTGGGACCAGGTGAGCAGCGTGGTTCCCTGCAGTTGGGAGCCTGGCCTGATATCTATGTCACATCTGAGAAATCCCCTGGGCAAGAGCCTGAGCCCAACCGATGTCCTGTGGACAGAAGAAAGGAAAGCTGAGGGTGCTCCATAGGCATCAGCCTGCAGTGCCAAGGAAGTCACGGCACAGTGGCCAGGGGCAGGCTATGAGATGGCTGGACACCCTTCCAAAATCTGCCCAAGGGAATCTCTTAGAAGGCCAGTGAGTCTCAAAAGAGAGGGGTCTGTGTGAAGTAGACTGTCCTAAAACCAGGTGCTCAGGGGGAATTGAACGAGAAGAGAAGAAAGCCCTATGACCCCACGTCACAAACGTGCTAGTGAATATTCCCAGGGAGGCCTCTGAAGGACCCACAAAAGTGCCCACAGGGGAAGGATTCAGACTCAGTTTCAAACATGAACCAGGCCCGTGAAGCTTGAAGCCATCTTGTAACACTGACAGTCGGATGAGAGTTTTTGTTGCTCTGCTATCTCTCCTTCCCACACCTTAGCCCCCAGAAGGGTCAGAATCAGCAGGAAGCTGCCCTGCAATTTGCCCTCACTGGGGGTCGGAGCTGAGAGGGTAAATAAAGTTAAACTTCAGTGACAATGGCATGTTTATTAAATGTTAGACTGGGCATCCCAATTTCTGAATCAATACCCATCATGACCAAATATTTTAGTAATAAGGAAAGTTAGGAGACTACCTGTTTTGTTTGTTTTTTTTCCTCAAGCTGCAGAGGAAGGACTTTCTCCTCTGCATAAATTTGAAGTTGGCTATCTCACAAGGACACTTTACTCACAACTGCTAAAGCATATAGCATCGTAAAGCTGCTAAAAGAAAATAGAATAACGTGTTCAGCTGGACTCGGTAGCTCACGCATGTAATTCCAGCATTTTGGAAGGCAGAGGTAAGAGGACTGCCTGAGTCCATGGGTTCTAGACCGGCCTGGACAACATGGTGAGATCTTGTCTCTACAGTAAATTGAAAAATTAGCCGGGTGTGGTGGCACACACCTATAATTCTAGTTACTTGAAAGGCTGAAGTGGAAGGATCACCTGAACTCAGCAGGTTGTGGCTGCGGTGGCCATGAGCATGCCACTACACTCCAGCCTGGGTGACAGAGTGAGATACCTACTCAAAAAAAAAAAAACCCAGACAAATAAACAAAAAGACACAACAACAACCTTGAAAGAATGATGTATTCATACAGAATATTTCCAAGTGTGTGTGTGGGGGGGGTTCTAGGTATGTTTTATTTTCTTTTTACTTAAAAAATTCTTTGTAATTTATGTGGCTTTTACAATAACATAATTCACCTAAAGAAATTTCGTTGGGAGGCAGAAAACCTAGCCTTTCAGTGTTTAGGCTGGCATTCTGTGTGACGGTAGCAGCCATGCTGGGTGGGAGGCAGCCATGATGGTTGGATTTGACAAATCAGAAAAGTGAGGTTCAGTGAACTGAAATGAATCACCCAGAGTCCCACAGATGGTGAGTGGTGAAGCCAGGACGTGAACCTAAGGGACCTGACGTCCAGGTTGGTGGTCACTTGTATTTCACAACGGGCTGCTCTTGGCCACTGCCCACTGCTGAAAAAGGAGCACGCTGGGGGTGTGCTGTTTTCTACCCAAACACTCCTAGCCTCTCGTGGTGTATTTACAAGCTGGACACTGGGATAGGGGAGGGGCCTCCGATTAGGAGCTGGACCAAATCTCTCTGGCCCCGGCCTTGTTAGGAGAGGGAGTCAGGAGTGCTGCTCCCCATCACTGTTTCCTTTCTTCACCAACGCTATGCCTTCACCATGGGCCTGGAGGATTGGAGCCCATAGTGCACTCACTGCCTTGGAGGTGCCTAGAGGCACAACTCCAAAATACGAGGAAGGACTTCTAAAACGTGGAATTTATTTATTAAAAATTGTGCATTTATTCTTACATGTTTAACCTTCAGTCACCTTCAAAGTACTCTTCATTTGATGCAACGTGCCTATAAGAGGCTTTTTCCACTGCTCAAAACAGTTTTCAAATTCATCCATTTTGATGCCCTTTAGTGCATCTGCCATTTTTTGTTTCATCTCTTCCACACTGGCAAACGTTTCCCTTTGAGGACTTTTTTCATCCAGGAAAACAAAATTGGGGTGAGATCGGGTGAATGGGGATCATGCCATTTAGGTCATAAACTTCTGAACACACAGCACGGTGTGGGCATGTGTGCTCGTAAATCACCCATCATGAAATGGGCAAATGTGTTGAAAGAATCTCCAAAAAAATTTTCACCGAAGCTGAACACGGCCTCTCACAACAATGCTAGCTGGTACTGTGATGCCAATGAGTTCCTAGAACACTTACCCAGCAGGGGAAGCCTGTACTATGAGGGGCCTGCCGCCCCAAATAATTCCATTTTGGGGGCTCCCCCCCGTAAGTCATTTCTGCTGAAGCCAGGCCTTAGGTGTACCCAGGTATCCTTATTTTTATTCTTTATCAGATCAGCTCAGCATTTATCTTCTGTCAAGCACTTCAGCACCAGGTTTTTTCTTTTTCATCAAATAAACATAAATTGAGCCTTTCTTGCTACATTTCATCAAATCAAAGATGCCATTGACTATAAGATGTCTCCTGATTCAGAGATGATGAATGACTTTTTAAAAGATGGCCTGGGGAGATTGTAATATGCCATTGATTGAAAGACAATCAGCCTGATTTTAGAAATGTTTAGAGGAGGGAAACTGAATCTTAGAAGTGATGATAGGCAGGAGGGACTGACATTCGGCAGGTGTTCTCCGAAACAGTTCAAGTTTGGAGGTTGGATATTTTGATTGTCACTGTTGTTGAAGACCCAGTGGGTGCAAGTTGACACAATTCCCAACGTGACTCAATTGTGGGGCCTGGGGGAAGGTTTAGATGTCCTGACTTCTGTCTGTCTGTCTGATTTCCCTGGGAGACAATGGGATGCCGAGTTCCTTACTGTTCCTTGCACCACCCACAGGATTCACGTGGGTTCCATGGCACCAGGCTGTGTGGTGGCTACACAGCTGGTATCATCCCACTCAGTGCCCCTAATTTTTTTTTCTTGCCTTGGACTTGCAGTTGGAACCCGGAATCACTGTCATCAGCAGCAAGTGGAGGCGAGGTGTTTATTTCAGGTCACACACACCCAGCTTCTCAAGTTACTGCTAAATACTGGGACTGTATTTTTCTCTGCTTTGCATTTCTTTCCTGGGTGGGTCAGTGAAATCGAGCAAAAAAGAACACTGACAGTAGTCGTGACAGACTAGGCCACAGTCCTCTGCAAAATGTCATTTTGCTCCTGAGATATTTTCTGAGCACCTGATTTGTACAATGTGTGACTAAAACTGAATGAGATGTTTTTTTAAAGAACTATTAAAACAAATATGCATCTCTCAGGAATCCAGCCATCAATAGAACTGTAGTTCTACTAAATAAGACAGAAACTCAGCAAGACTATAGAAGAAAGAAACGATGCCCTCAACCAACAGGATCTGATCGACATTTGTAGAACATTCCACCCAACAACAGCAGATGCACATTCTTTTCAAGTACTCACAGAGCCCATACCAAGATAGACCATAAAACAAGCCTTGACAAATTTAAAATAAGTAAAATCATATTCTCCAACCATATTGAAATCCAACTGGAAAGCCACCAAACAGATATAGAAGAACACACATCTAAATAAGCATCTTCCCTAACCAAATGTCACTTTTAGAGGTTGTCCATTAAATAAACATTTTGTGAGTAGTTACTATATGCCAAGCATTGACCTAGGTGTTGGGATACCAGAGCGAACAGGGCACAGACTTTACCACAGGGAAGCTTGTATCCAGTAGACTGAGAAACGCACGGATATGTTAGTATGAGAAAAATGCTGAAGGTGGTATGCATACGCAAGGGGTCACGGGAGTTAAGAGGCCACTCCCATAGGAACCATCTGAGGAGCAATCAAGGTGGCACGGAAGGCTCCAGGGTGGAAGCCATATCAAGGGTCCCATGGCAGTCTGGCAGCATGACAAACGCATTCTATCTGGAGAGCAAGATTTTCCCAAAGCCTTCAATTCTGAATGGCTTCAAGTGGGCATCTCTACTCCAGTTCTCCAGGGAGACACTGGTCCCTGTTGTCTAGTGTCTGACTGACAAATGTGTGTGACCTGGCTTGCCCTGTATAAGGTAGTTTTGAGTTTGTGTCTTCCATGCCTTCACCCTTTGAATACTGATTATAATAATGCAAGTATTCTCTCTGGGAATTGTTTCTGGGACTCATGTAGGGGCCACATAGAGAGCTTATTCTATCTGCCTCGTGCTTTGTTTTCTTATCATATGCGATTGGCCCAAGTCGATCACCCATTGAAATCTAAACCATCCTCAAAGCATGTGGATCAGCTCCCATTGGGATGCTCCAGCAGGTGAGCAACAGGCTCTGAGCAAATTCTCAGAGAGTTTACAAATGTTCTCACAACAGTCCAGCCTCCCCGGAGGTACTCTTAGGAAGGGGCAATGCTCAGGACATAGGGGGCTCAATGGATACTTGTTGAGTGACTAATGCACGTTTGGCTGTGTAAGTTCCATGCCTGATTTGAAATAATAAACACAACAGCAAAAGTTGCCCTAAATGATATAACATATTTGCATTTCTTTTCTGGGTAGGTCAATGAAATATAGTCAAAAAAGAATGCTGACAGTAGTCATGACAGACTAGGCCACAGTCCTCTGAAAATGTCAATTTGCTCCTGAAATATATTTCCTGGGCATCTGATACACTGGTCATTTGGAAAGGTAAGAGTCAGAATCTTGCAAACCTAAGGGCAATTACTATCCCTCATGTCACAGATGCCATTAGCACAGGGGCCCTCTGAGACTTTCTAATTCAGGAGTTGCAAGCACAAGTACCTTCAAGGCCAGGGTGTGAAATGGTTGAAAGAATCAGGCCAAGTGTCATACAGTAGGGACTGGTGGGGTGTGTGGCACCCTGGAGTCTGCACGTTTTGCCTAACTGTGTACATTATCATCATTACTAACACTTGAGTGGTACCCACTGCAGTGCCAGGCACTGCACTAAGTACTATTTATCTATGAATTCATTTATTTGTCACAACTGCATTGTGAGGTGGAGACTGCTAGTATCACTGCTTTATAGATGAGAAATCTGAGGCAGCAAAGTGACGCGCCTAACTGGTCAGCACTGGGGCCAGGAATTGAATCCTGCTCCTAGGTCTGGGCTCACAACCAGTACACTGCCCCAACTAAGGGCTCTGCACTTTCAAAATTTCTGGAACCCCCAAGAAGGCACCACAAATCACATCTGCAGCTTAATTTTGACCCTTAGGCTGTGAGTTTGCAATCCCAGGTATTCCAGCCCCCTCATGTTTCAGGCAACGAATCTATAACCTTCAAAAATAGAGGAAACTTGCTGGTTAATGACAGATGCCGGGAGAGAATACACGACCGACCCCTTCCCACCTAGCAGGTTTGCCCACATACCACCCTGCCACCACCGGTCCTTCAGGCAGAAACGGGCACAAGTGGGAGCGAAGCGTGCTTACCCTTGCCCAGTCCTGAGATGGCATCGGTGATCACCACCACTTTGTTCTGCACAGCTGATTTTGACCACAGCCTGGACACCTCTTGGTAAATGAAGAGGAGACCGCTGATTCCCAGGAGCAGCAAGGGCAGCATCAACACGGCCATAACTCCCATCTTGTTCTGGGGGACAGCAGGGTAAAAGAGGGTTGGCCCTGCAAAGAGAGCCTGGTCGGGGCACCCAGGGCAGGGAGAGGCTCAAGGCTGCAGGATGCATTCACTTTAAACCCGGAGCCTCCTCTCCAGGGAGCTGGGCTCTGTGCATGCTTCCTAGCTGAACACCCCGTGAGCGTGCTAATCCCCAAATGTTTAACAAATAGGAAATTACTCACGGTGTCTCTGAAAACAAACCGAATCCAGGGGCCCTGCCCTCCCCAAAGGTTAATTACAAACTTAATTAAAATGGGTCTGCATTTTTAGAAGAAAATCCATGTGTTAAGGCCACTTGCTTGGGCCCTAATGGTTATTTATAGCTCTCAGTTGCACTAAAAGCCTTTCAGGGTAAATATAGTGTCTGTTCTGATATTCAAGAACACATGCTGGCCGGGTCTGATTTCAGAATTCTTGCCAGGACTTATAAAGCTCTCCTGGCTTGCCTGACTATTAGAGGTTTCCTCTGCAGTTTGGGGCTGAGCAGAAGGGGTCAGGACCTGGGATTTTCATGACAAACATCTTTGCCCTCGCTTCCTGCAACACTCATAGTCCAGTAGCTTTCAGGTAGTTCAGACAGATGTTGCAGGGGACCTCCTGGCCTTCACTTTCTAGTTGAGGATAAATAGCACAGAAATCTGTTCAATAGAACGGAACCTGTTGCAGAATGAGCCACTTGGAGGTGTGATATGAAATATCAGAAAGAGGGCTGGGGGCAGTGGCTCATGCCTATAATCCCAGCACTTTGGGAGGCTGAAGTGAGACGATTGGCCTGAGCTCATGGGTTCAAGACCAATCTGGGCAACTTGGCAAGAACTCATCTCTACAATAAATAAATATCAAAAAGAGCACAGTTTTGGGAGTGTTTCTCACCTCTCTGAGCCTTAGCTTCTTCGTCTGTAAAATAAGCATAACAGTCTTATCTTGCAGGACCATTGAGAAAGCAAAAAGGTACGCATATTGTTAACCTAACAGAGACCCTGGCCCACAAGAAGATGACCATTGTTATCATTAATAGTTAAGAATACTAACCCAGATGTTAATTTTTTTTTGCCATGCCACGAGGTGTTTTATTTTCATTAATCATACAAATATTTTTCTGTAATATCCTAGTGAAAACTGGAGAATTTGGCAGTCCGATTTGGGGGTCCCCTCAGAGACCCTTGGGCTGGTGGCATCGGCTCAGAGTGCCCAGGTTCACAGTGCAGCTTGTGGTTCATGTCCATCTTTCAGGTGGCTCTCCCTCCACATTACGACTGGGGTCTCCAAGATGATGGAAAATTTACTCCGCTTCTCCTGCTCAGTGGTCTTTTTGGTTGGCAGAGTGTACTCCAGTGTCTCTGTTTTTGGCCTTATCGAAGCTGATGATTTCCCCCCCGTCCGGTTTATCTGCCATTTTCTTTTGTTTATTTATTTACTTATTTATTTATTGTAGAGATAAGTTCCCGCCAAGTTGCCCAGACTGGTCTAGAACTCATGGGATCAAGCATTCCTCTCACCTTGGCCTCCCAAAGTGCTGGGATTATAGGCGTGATACCCATCAATTTCTTAAAACAATCCAAGGTGTCCCCCACACCAAGCCTGGGCTTCTGATGTTCCCACTAGTGTTGCTGTAGCAACAGACCAGATGTTAAATATTTTAATCATGTAAGAGGACTCAGTAGGAATGAACAGGGAGAGATAGAAATCCAGTTCGAGTACTCCAGTCTTCAAAAACTCGACTGCCAGTCACAATGTCAGAGTTTGTTTGGTAAAGACCATTGGGTTGGCCAGGAGTAGGGCAAAGAGCAGAGTAGAGGGGAATGAGGGAAATGGTATTTCTTTCTTGGAATTAGAAATAACCTGGAACACTTCTTAAAAACCCAACTTTTTATTGACATTAATATACATATTAGAAATGTGCACGTATCATAAGCATAAAACTTGGTGAGTCTTCATAAACTGATCACATCCACGTGAGCAGCACCCAGATCAAGAAGCAGAGCACTGCCAACATGCCCCATCATGCCTCTCTTCAGTCCTAAGGGTAACAACTTTCTAACTTTCCAACAACATATATTAGTTTTGCCTGTGTGTCCATATTTTCTTTTTTAACTCTAGTTAAATAGATTCACAAAGTTGTCACTCTTCTGCTCAACATGACATTTGCGAGATCCATCCATTTTGCTGCGTGAAGTTGGTGTTCATTCATTTTCATTGTGTGAACATGCCTCACATTTTTAACTCATTCTTCAGAAAGTGGGCAAGTGCAAAGGCCCTGAGGCAGAGTGTGCTTGGAAGCAAAGAGGCCAATGCACTGGAGCAGAGTGATGAGGATGGGAGGGTAATGTGTAAGGTTAAAGATGTAGTTGAGAGTCTACATCTCTTGTAGGTCGTGGTTAGACCTTTGACTTTTACTCTAAATGAGGTGGCAATTCTTGTAGGGTTTGGAGGAGAGAAAAGATACGATTTGACTTCTACTTGCAGGGAATAGATTGTAAAGGGGCAAAGGGGGAAGTGGGGAGAGTGTTGGGAGCTGGCCACGGAGGCCCACTGAGCATTAGGGATCAGGAAGGGCTCTTGACCCTGAGACCACTAGGATGCATTCAGGAGCTATTGACCCCATTTCCTCCCCCTTTCTACTCAGCACTAACCAGATTAAGCTCCTGTGAGCTCGAAACAGAAAAACTCTGAGACCGGGACAAACACAAGCTAACTTTAGAAGCTCATTGCTCCCATTCTTCCACAAACTGCAGTTTTGGCTTTCACACAACTTATAATTCAAACTCATGTCACATCTAAGAGCCTTAGTATTGGTCACAGGCTTCTGGGTCATGATCTTAGGATTTATTGAAGGTGTAAATTGTAGAATATAGTTTTAGAAGACAGCCATTTTGTTGAAAGAATGCGGCTGGGTTACTTGCAGGTAGCCCACTGTGAACTTTGGACTGGGCCACATTCCAAACATTCTGGGATGGGCCACTTTCGTTTGTAAAGTAAATACTTAAGCTTCTATAGAATTGTTTAACTTGGCATAAATCAATCAGTTTAGGATGAAAAAGGTTTATAGGCTATGTCAGTCACAGATTAGGTTATCCTTTGTTATGGGATTTTAAGATTATCATATGAAAAGGGTTTAAAGGCAATCATTGATTAAGTTTTCATGGATTAAGGTTTCTGGTGGGTGGGGGACGCCCCTCCTACATCTGACTTTGTGTATAAAAGACCTGTTGTAATTCCCAATAATTCTCATCGCTTCTGCACTAGACTGGAGTCCAGTCTCTTTCTTTCTCTCTTCTTCCCCTCAATCGCCAATGTCATCTCCACCTTTGGGGTACCTTGAACCCAGCTGGAGCTGGACTCTGGCAGGAGAGCAGTTGGATACTTTCACGATAGCAATCCAGACAAGCAATGAGGGTGGCTTTGAGGTGGTAGCAGTCAAGGTGATGAGAAGTGCCTGGAGTTGGACATATTTTGAAGGTACAGCGGTACAGCAGATAGGATTTTCTCATGGGTTGAATGGAGGAGAATACAGAAAAGAGGACTCAAAATTGACCCTAAGACTTGGACTTAAGCACTAGCAGGATAAAATTTGGTTTTGTTTGTTTGTTTTTTTTGAGATGGGGAAGGCTGCAGGAGGCAAAGATGGGGGGTATCAATTAGGAGTTCAATTTTTATCTATGTTAATTTTGAAATCCCTGTTAAATCTAAGTGGAGGTGTCAAGTGAACAGTTGGGTCTATCAGTCTGGACTATGTCCGGGGAAAAAGTCTAGGTTAGTAATGTACATTTGGGAGTTATCACAGGTAGTATTTGTAGCCATGCTACAGATTAGACATAACCCGGAACGTTTTTTAAAAACCCATTTTTTTATTGACATTAATATACATATTAGAAATGTGCACGTATTGTAAGTGTAGAGTTTGGTAAGTCTTCATAAACTGATCACATCCATGTGACCAGCACCCAAGTCTTTTAAAGGATGAGTATAGGCAGGGAAGCATTTGAGGACTGAGCTCCTGGGCACGCCAACATTTAGAGATTGACAACTTAAAGAGCAAAGGAGGCTGAAAAGGAGTGGTGGGTGTGGTGGAGAGAACTAAGAGAGTAGCGTCCCAGGAGTAAAATGAAGAAAGTGTATCCAGCAGGGTGGATGTGTTAAATTAAGTGAGCAGGAGCGTATTGGCTGGAGACTGTCTCCACAGTTTGAGTCTCTAGGTAACAAAACATAACCAAACGTAAGAGTATATTTTTTTGTACGCATAGAAAAAGAAGTACTGCCTCCCACCCTGTCCCCCAGGAAGGCAGAAGGATGGGTTTGGAGAGTGGGACATCACTGAGTCCTCATCTCAGTGCTGCTTCTGACGTGTGTGTGGCTTCAGGCACATGCTTAAACTTTCTGAATCTCAGAGTCATCACAAAGTGGAAATACTAATACTATTACCTTCCTCACTACGCCATTGTGTAGAATTAGAATATAAGAGGTGATGTGTGTACAACACATTGTATGAGCCTGGTGTCTCACTGGGGCTGATCATTTTAGTCTCTCCTTTCTTTCTGACAGCATTGTTCTAGTTCGAGTTGGTTCTTATTGTCTGGTTGCAATGTGAATCAAGCCCCATTCCTGAGGGCACTGCGCAGGTTTAGGGGAAGGAGTTGGAGGCTGCTTTTACAGGATATAGTAAAATGACATCTCAGCTGGGTGCGATGGTTCATGCCTGTAATCCCAGCACTTTGGGAGGCCGAAGTGAAAGGATTGTCTGAGTCCGCGGGTTCGAGAACAGCCTGGGCAACTTGGCAAGACCTCATCTCTACAATAAATCCAAAAATTATCTGGGCTTGGTAGTGTGTGTCTGTAGTTCCGGCTACTTAGAAGGCTGAGGTGGAAGGATCACCTGAGCTCAGTAGGTTGATACTGGGGTGGCTGTGAGTGTGCCACTGCACTTCAGACTGAGTGACAGAGTGAGACTCTAACTCAAAAGAAAAGAAAAATGTTATCTCTGTCCCACTCCCTGTAGATCTTCAAGGTGCAGTTATGTTCATGGTGTTCACAGGTGAAGGAGGCAAGGGCTAAATGAGATCATGTGTGTATATAATTTTATAAACAGTAAATTGTTAGACCAATATAATCCCCTGCCTCATAACCCCCTCCCTGCTCCGTGTTTTCTAGGCTAAAATGCAGGTCCTATTGGCTTGTATCTTCTTTCCCACCAGGACCAGCACTTGTTTTGCTGCATGAGGATGCATCTACTCCTTATCTGCTTTTAGAAGGATGGACACTACCTATCCTGGGAGACACTCAATGCCCAAGTGGCAGGGCTATCATAGAGGGGGAGGCAAGGAAGAGACTAGATGGTGGGTGGTTGGGCCAGCCTGCCATCTTAAAGGTTTGTCTGGAATATTACTCAGGCTTAAAAAAGAAAGGAATTCTGACACACACTACAACATGAATGAATTTTGAGGACATTATGCTAAGTGAAATAAGCCGAAAAGACAAATATTGCCTGATTTCACTTATATGAGATACCCAGAGTAATCAAAACCATAGAGACACAAAGTAGAATGGGGGTTGCCAGGGGCTGGGGAGAGAAGGAATGAAAGTAATTCAATGGGAAGTCAGTATAGACTTCCAGTTTTGCAAGATGAGATGAGTCTTGTGAATGGATAGTGCTGAATGGATTCACAGCAATGTGAATGTACTTAATGCCACCGAAGTGTACACTTAAAAAATGGTTACATCAGATGTGGTGGCCTGTTCCTATAGTCCCAGCTACTCGGAAGGCTAAGATGTGAACCCAGGAGATCTGGGCTGTAGTGCACCATGCCTATTCAACACCAACTTCCTGGGAGTGGGGGACCACCAGGTTGCTTAACTAAGGAGGAGTGAACCAACCCAGGTCAAAAACAGAGCAGCACTCTCTTTCTGATCAGTAGTGGGATACACCTGTGAATAGCCACTGCACTCCAGCCTGGGCAACATAGTGAGACCCTGTCTGTTAAAAATTTAAATTTAAAAATGGTTAGGGTGATCCATTTCATGTTAAAAAAAAAGTGGAAAAAAAATGGTCTGACTTCCTTTGAAGAGTCAAACCCAGTATAAGATGATGCCGTTCCTATGAAGTTAAAATTGTACAAAACAATTTCCTATGTAGTTTATGGATATACATACATTTAGTAAATGTGCACAATGATGCAAAGGAATGATGCACATAATCCTGGATGGTGGTTACTTCTGGGGAGACAGCAAGGAGGAAGGGATGAGGTGTGTGTGCATGTATGTGTGTGGCATTTCCTGTATCTCTTATATTTTATTTCTTTTCTTTTTAAATAGAGAGATCTGTGACAACCATGACAAAATATTTACTTCTTTCATAGTTACTTTGTGTTACATTATTTTGTATATGCTGAAACATTTAATAATTGAAGAGAAAATAAAATAATCAAACAGGGAAAGAAAGATAGAAGCAGATGGATCCTCTCTGATATTCTTGCTATTTTATCTGTCCCCCTAAATTCTATTGTTTTCAAATTGCTATTTTTCTTTTCTTCCACATTCTCACTAGGCAGACGATGTCTCTCTCCTGCTTCACATGACAACTAAACAAACAAACAAACAAAACTAGTTCTTCAAGCCCCACCTTTATATTCCGTCTTTCTAGGAAAACACAATGGACTTAACGAGAATGAATGATATTGTTGGCCAGCCATCTAAGTGATTGAAATATCCTTTAACCTTCAGATGACTTGGATGTTTTCCAAACTCCCCAGCCTTCCGCCCCACCACACTGGATTCTCTAGAGTCGGCCCCTTGAGGGTGGGACGGATTCTCAGTCATGCTTATATCTCCCATGGCTCCCACATGGTGCTTTATATATACAGATTCTTCATAGGTTTTTAATGAGTCAAAAATATTTACACAAGCAAACAAAATTCCAGTCTCATTAAGATCTTTTTCTGGTGTTTGAAGAAGTCTCTCTCAGCCCAGACAAATGAGCTATAGTTCCCCAAAGGGGTTCACCAGAAATGCTGCAAAGTTGTCAACACCATGAAAACAGTTGATAAAACACTCTGAGACAATCTAGTGAGTTTAGGGCTGAATTCACTAATTCTGGAAAAACTGCTTGCTGGGGTCAGACTGCCGCTTTCTCAATGCTTCGTTTATGAACACCATGTTCATTCTTCTTTTTTAAGTGTTTAAAAATAACCTGTATTTTAAAAAAGTTAATATGCGCATTAAAGCAAACTTAAACACACAAGAAGAAAAGAACAAAGTCATCCACAATCAAAAGCAGTTTACAGTCTGACGTGTTCTTCTAGGTCCTGTGTGTATACAGACACAACATCCAATTTTATGGGATTGAGATCATATAATACGTATTGTGCTTTTTCACACATCATGAATATTTACCAGTTCAAAATCCCAAAGCTGTACAAGTATTTTGATAACCAAGAATACACTACACCAACTCAACAGAACTCTAGATAAAAGTGTTGGCAGAATTCCTATTAAAACATTGCATTCCAGGTGGGCATGATGGCTCATGCCTGGAATCTCAGCACTTTGGAAGGCCAAGGTAGGAGGCTTGTTTGAGCCCAGGAGTTCTAGGCTACAGTAAACCATGATCGCTCCACTGCACTCCAGCCTGAGCAACAGAGCGAGAGACTGTATATATATATATAAATATTTTTAAATACTGCATTCCCTAAATGCTTAATTTAAAATGAAACATAAAGCAACAGAGCACACTAAGTATAATGTTTCTAAAAGAATTCATAATCAGATCTATACCATTAAAATATTAGCAAGAAAGTATGCTTACATTTAGTTGCTTAATATATTCCTGCAGTACAGCCCAAAGAGATGCACATGCATCAGTGGCTATCATCAAAATGTAAATGGAACATATCAGCTTACATCTCTCCCTTCTGTGCCTCTGCACCTCTGCAGTCAACCTAATGAACAAGTCCCAATATACACTACCAAGAGGTGGTTTCACAATAGTATACCCATGATGCTTCTTTTCTAGAAATTATAATGAAAAGGATGTTTACAAATTGGCTAATTCATGAGGTCTACACTTTATCATACATTGTCACTCCAGGTCATCTCTATAGCTTACATATTGCAAAGTAACGATCTTTGTCCACAACAAACACAGGCACTTTACTATAAATTCACATTAGACCTATGGTTATAATCAAAACCATCTTCTAGATATGGAGATACTAGGAGAGAGCCCTTCCCTTTACCCTCCCTCTTCTCTCTCCTCTGCCATTCCAGCGACTTAGTACAGGACTATATCTAACTTCAAGAATTGGATTAACAAAGGTCACTCCCAGGAGACAGTCCTCCCTAAAAACTAACTAAAGGACATTTATAAAGGGATCATTTTACTACCTCTACTTTTAGCATACTTCGAGGATTAGAACTTGTTTGTCTTCTAATATACAGCAACATTAACTAAAATGCACATGTAGAACCATGGTTAGACAATCTCAACTAATCTAACTCACAGGCACAGAACCCTTCTCTGTGCAAACATATTTCTTCCACCCACCCGCCACCACCCCGTCAGCACACCAAGGTTAACAATTCCATTCCCAAATGCAACCACTCCGGTGAAATAATGAAAAATACATGAAGGGTGTTGCTTTAGTCCTCTACTTTTAGCATGTTGTGCACTTTTAAACACCGAGAAAGACTCGATGTTCCAAATAGGACTTAAGTTTTCTACTGTAAACACAGTAGCATTGAATCAATGGTGCACACACAGAACAAAGACTATAATTTGAAAGTGGTTTTTTTTTTCCACAGAGGAACCCTTCTCTTTCTCACCTCCATGAACCCAGGGGGCACCTTATTCACTCTTGCCCAAACACCTCAAGTCAGCTGCTATCTTCCTTTGCCACCTCATAAGAGGGAACATGGACCCTTGTTCTTAAGTTCCCTGAGCCTGGATGGGGAAAATCATTGCCGACCAGAGCTGGTTCCATTTGATGATGGACTTTTTGCTCAGAACCGTGACACCATGGAGACTGCCTTCTCTGTTGGTATAATGAGTAGACAGTACACATGAACCACTTCTTCAACAACTGACCCAACATGCATTCTCTTTCCCCCAAACGGAAGAAGTTCTAATTCCTTTCTTCCAGAAGAAATGGCATGGTGCCTAGAACACTGTAAATGCCTGATAAAATTCACTGACTGCTGAATTAGGGACTGACAACCTTTCAGGCTAAAAATGGTTGGCGGGTTTGCACTCACCTAATCCTGTCTCCCAGACATTGTCACTGAGCTTTCTACTATTGTTTCTCCAAATCATTGACAAGAATTCAGACTATGCAGGGTTTGCCTGTCACCCACATGACCTAACACAGTGCTTTGTACCTGGCAGTTGATTCTCCCATTGTGCTTACTAAGTGCCAGGCATTGTTCTAAGATCTTCAAATACACAATACACTTAGTCCTCATAGGTGTTAAAATAGGTAGGAACATTATTCTCACTCTACTGATGAGAAAACTGAGGCACTGAGGTCAAAGTGAGGAACCAAGATTTATATGCAGGTTGTCTGGTTCCAGAGTTCATGCTCTTAATCATGAGCTATATTACTTCCCAGAGAATGCTAAAAGTAGGTCTGCTTGGTAGTGTGTGTACACATATATGTACACATGCATATTTGTACACATACACACATAAGTACATATATGAATATGTAAATATATAACACTTTCTATTTGCCAATCATTATTCTAGATGCTGGGTAGTATAGAGAACAGTTCTTGCATAGAATAATTTATAAGCTATAAGAGAGAAACGAATCTATAAAAAGAGCATTTCATTGTGCTGAAGAATTAAAATCCAACTGAGTCTGTTTTATAGCAAAGATAGATAAAAATGAGACACTTTGGTTCTGTTTCTTGATCTGGAGCATGGTTACATGGGTGTTGTGAAAGTAATTCAAATGAAAGCTGTTGGAACTTTAAATTATTTTGAAGGACGTGTGACTGCAACCTTTGCCTTTCCTACTACAGATTAACCATTTTTCATGTTTTTCTTGCCCTATAAAATGTGGTGCCAGAGATAAGACCCCCTCTCTCTTAGTTACTGACCTTTTGTTATAGATTAAGTTCCTTTTTCTCGTACCTGACCCAGACCTGATGTCAAATAACCACTTGACTATCAAATTGCTCAAGGTGGAATGGTAAATATATCTTTCCTGAAAAAAAACAAACTGTAACCAATTAAATGGCTGTAACTCATAAGCTAGTGTTGTACAGAAAGTGTTGAAAGCCTGCTAAACTTCTTGCTTCTGTCTACATAAATGAAACAAGTTTCTTCACTTTGGAGCACAGACCCCAGCCCTGCAGAGCCTGTGTTTCCCAGGTGGCTGTCTCAAACTCTGCACTTGAACAAACGCTATAAAAATTGGATTCTGATCCTTTTGATTATTTCAGGTTGACGGTGTGTTCTCTTTCAAAAAACTTGTGAAGTTGTGTATCTGTGGTTTGTATACTTTTCTTTAGATGTGTTATACCTCCATTTCAATGGACATTTAAAACATTTAGAAGGAAGAAAAGAGCCTTAGATGCTTAGAAGATGTAGCGAAGAATTGATTTTGACTTGAGCCTCAGTGTCTGATCGCCTTCTGTCCTGTTCGGTGACTAACTGGTCACTTGGCTCAATTATACCATTGGATGACAATTATACCATTGGATGACATACCACGTGAAGCTGCTCTCACGTGGTTCTGGAAAATTCACTTATTCCTTGGCACCTTCTACTGCAGTTTCCACAGATAAGTAATTTTCAAAGAAAGAATTAAGTGAATGTCTTTTTCCGGTAAGTTTCCTTCTCCCTAGTATCAGATTTTGACTTGACATTGTGATAGTCACACAGGATCTGCAAATACACAGGCTTGACAAACCACAGAAGAGAACCCACATGCTGCGCAGCGTAGAGGCTGTCAGGTACCAACCCATCTGCTCTAAGTGAGCAGATGGCTCTGGAAACCCCAACACACCTTCTCTGGGTTGGACTTATTCTGGCAAAAATCCATTTTATAGCTCTTCAAATATGCTTGGTGCAATGAGGCACAAAATTCCATGGGATTAACATTTGCCATGCAGGTGCTTGACTTGAGTCCCAAATATGAAGATATCTGAGCTTTTTCATTTATTCCGTGACAGTATGTGTTATGGTTCAGTACAAACAGACTGTTTTTACCGGAAATATGTTTTGTTTCTAAATCAGTAATGGTATGTTTACTAGACATGTAAATGTACTTTTAAAAATATATATATTTTATTTTAAAGATGTGGGGTACAATTCAGGATTAGGTATACAAGTGGACATCATACAGGTAAAGTTTGAGCTTCCTTTTGATCTCCACTTTGTCTGGTTTGAGAACTGTAATTTTTAAAAACAAATCTGAGCTGGGACATATTTAAGATTGTTAGAATTTGACACTTATTTTCTTTCCAAATCATGTGTCTGACAACCTGTGGCCTCAATAACATAAATTGATAAATTGATATAATATTACAACAGAGCACGTTAGGAAACCCACAGCATATCACTGCCTCAAACAAGACTTGCATATTTGTTTATTTTTAGAAGCAAAAGTGCCTGGCAATTTAATTTAAGCAGGACAATTCAAACATTTGTTTCACTTAACTATGATAAGATGTCCTTCCATTTGGTTGTGTTTTTATTTCTATCATTTGACTATCCTCCCAAACTGATTTTACTATAAGTAGAAATTGCAAAATTTCAAAGAGAAAATATTTTTTAAAATAAGAGGAAACTTATTTAGAAATTTCTGTTTTCTTGATTAAAATAAAAAAGAACGTTAAGAGATAGTCACACGTACTTTATTGTGTCAATTAAGAAAAAAGATTTTCGCCAGGCTCGGTGGCTCAGCCTGTAATCCCACGCCTTTGGGAGGCTGAGGTGAGTGGATTGCCTGAGCCCGCGGGTTCGAGACCCGCCTGGGAAGTGAGATCTCATCTCTACAATAAATCAAAAAATCAGCCGGGCGTGGTAGCGCATGCCTGTAATTCCGGCTACTTGGAAGGCTGAGGCTGAAGGATCACTGGAGCCCAGCACGTCGAGGCTGCGGTGGCCGGGAGCGGCCACTGCACTCCAGTCTGGGCGACTAGGTGAGATTCCAACTCAAAAAAAAAAAAAAAAGAAAAAAAATTTTCTGGGTTTTTCTGTCAACAAGCATGTGTGGGCAACACATTTTGCACCCATTGTAGTTTAAGACTTTCCCCTTTCTTCAGTTTCTCTTCTCACTTAGTACTTGCATGTTCCCTCTTTCTTTGGTATCCTTACTAAACTCATTGTCAGGAAAGCTTAAAAAGCTCCTTTATACTAGAATGTCAATGACTACTATCTTCTATAAGAGTTATCTCACTTAAAGATACTGGCATTTTAAGAGAAATCAGAGGCTGAAGGTGTTTAGTGATGGGCAAGATGGGGATGGAGATGGAGGGTTTTTCTGGACAATAATCTTTTGAAGACCACCCAAGTAGTGTTCATTGGAAATACAAGTGCTAGCTTGCCTGTGCAGATTTGGACACTGACTAGCACATAGATACCTTGCCTGGAGCACCTGGTGGCAGGTGCCCAGAAATATTTGTGAGGGCATGTCCAGTAGGGCGAGGAGCAGCTCCTGTTTCCCAAGCATTCTTCAAAGCCTCAGGTTCTGGGAATTTGTGTTGAGAGTGCCGACTGCCTTTCTGTGCCCTCTGCTTCTCTGTGAATTCCAGGAGGGCTGCTGTGTATCTGCTCATGGCCGTGACCGACACAGCCATGCAGAGGGCGAAAGAACCCCAGGCGAGGCTGTCAAAAGAAGGCACAGTTAGGGAAGGGCCTAAGTCTGTGATTCCAGAGCTTCCAGTGGGGGCCAGTCTGATAAAAATCCAGCTCTTGGTTCTACCCAATTTGGATCTTCGGGATCAAAAATCCCAGAGACTAACTAATGTGTTGTTTAACCTGGTGTTTAAGAGAAAGAATTCTGGTCAGGCATGGCGGCTTACGCCTGTAATCCCAGCACTTTGGGAGGCTAAGGTGGGAGGATTGCTTGAGCCCAGGAGTTGGAGATCAGCCTAGGTAACATAGTGAGAACTCATCTCTAAAAAAAAAAAAAATTAGCCTGGTGTGGTGGTGCATGCCTATTGTTCCAACCAGGGAGGATGAGACTGGAGGATGGCCTGAGCTCAGGAGTTAGAGGTTGTGGTGAGTTATGATTGTGCCACTGCACTCCAGCCTGGACAACAGAGTGAGACTCCGACCCAGAAGAAAAAAAAAATGATAACAAGTTCTGAAGTCATCGTGCTGGGTTTGCACCATGGCCCCACTTCATATTAACTGTGTGACCTTGAGTTGGTTACTTTACTTCTTTGAACCAGTTTCCTCATCTGCAAAATTAGAATAACATCTATGCTGCCACATGGGATTATTATGAGGAATTCAATGAGCCAATGCATGGGAAGTGCTCAGCAAAGAAAGTATCTGCTACATGTAAGTGTTACCTACTGTTGTTGATGTAGTTGGCTCTAAGCCAGGACACTGGCATTGACACTGTTGTTTTTATATCCTTATCCAGACTGGAAGATCACTACATTCTGACATCGTGGTCTACACTTTTCATCCTTCATAGAACCCAGCGCTATGCTGGGAACATGGTAATTAGCATTTACTTTATTTTATTTTATTATTATTTTTGAGTTGGAGTCTTACTCTGTTGCCCAGGCTGGAGGGCAGTGGCATGCTCATGGCCACCCCAACATCGACCTGCTGGGATCCAGCGATCTTTCTGCCTCAGCCTTCCAAGTAGTCAGAACTATAGGTGCACTCTACCACGATCAGATAATTTTTGTATTTATTATAGAGATGAGGGCTCGCCAAGTTGCCTGGGTTGGTCTCGAACTCGCAGACTCAGGCAATCCACTCACTTTGGCCTCCCAAAGTGCTGGGATTACAGGCTGAGTCACTGAGCCTGGCCAGCATCTACTTTATACCAAAGACGTTCAAATGTTTGCATCACTATAAGATAGAGAGAAGGGCTAGGTGGTGGACAAGGAGTGAACTTAGAGAAGAAAAACAAAACTTAGAGGTAAATAGACACTTCCAAATGGATAATAATAATGATAAATAACAGTATTGTATGCCAGATGCTGTGAGGAACACTAAATTATCTAATTTAACCTCACAACTTATCCCCTGAGGGGGAAAACATATTTATCCTCATTGTCCATATGAGGAAGCCAAAACACAGAGAAGTTATATAACTTGTCCACAGTCGCCACTTGGAAAGTGGGACATCCTGGATTTGGCTCCAGATCCTGGGACTCCAGAGACAGCTGGCTTACTTGCTAGACTCCACTGCCTCCCAATGCTGTGTACTCATTCACCAGCGACACACCTGGGTTCTGGGTTGGGCCTGACCTTGCGTAATGTTTTCATCAGTGAATGATTGTACTCGCTTAAACGGGACAGATATGGGAAAATAAAGTAAACCCTGACTGTGAGAAAATATCTTTTTGGGGAAAAAATTTCCCATTGTCCACAGGGGATGCTGTATTCTGTGCTATTAGTACAATGTAGGATAAGAGAGGGAGAATTTCTCCAAATGTCTTCTGGTGGCATCAGCCAGATTTGCTACTGCAAATCCCAAGTCTGATAAAATGCTACACATTATCAAAAAAGTGAGGGAGAGGGACTTCTGGGTTTAAATGGAAGAATGACTTTGAGGGCTCATTGCGTCTCTCCACACTCCCACTGAAGTGAGTGAGAGTAAAGGGATTGTGTACTCATGTGAACACACAAGGGTAAAGAGCACTGGAGAGGAGATACGAGAGGATGGATACGGTTGGGAGAGGGATGACTAATTCATTATTAGTGAAGGATGTGGGCCAGAAAGTGTCTGCAATGAGGGCTACTGACAAGATAAGAAGGATGTCTGTTGTATTAACCCTGCTGAATCCTTGACAGGTTCAACATTTTGAGGTACAAATATGGCCAACAAAATCAGGCTATTGGCTAAAAGTCTGTATATGAATGGTTGAGCCCCCAGGTCTCTTCATTACCACAAACACTTCCTCCCAATCTCCTCTTCTCTCAAGAGAGCAAAGGTTTATTCTCTGGAGAAGGTAAATAGGAGGAAAGCCTCCAGATTGTGAGACAGCAGGATCAGTGGAAGGCAGGGGAAAGGGGCTGGCCTGAAAACAGAGGACTGTATTAAAATTTTCATACAGAGTGGGAAGCTCTCCACCCTCTTTCCTAACCTAACCTTGAAAACTATCAGCCAGGCATACAAGCTTACCCTGCTTCCTCAGATACTAGATGATTCCCCTCTGAAGACACTGAAAGGTTTCAGAAAAAGAGCCTCTACAAGCTGGCATATGAGTGTATTTTTGTGGATTGAAATCTCCAGTAAAATAGATGATACCATGTTCAATCACATCCAAAAAATATTCCAACCCTGTTCCAAAGCTCCCAGTTATCCTTAATGTGACTCGATAGTCACAGACACCAACATTTGGGGGAAAGTTTTAACAATAAAGTAGGGGGAGAGGGTGGTGAGAATTCTAAAGGAAAGAGATAACACAAGGAACAAAAGAAAACAACCACAAAAAGAAACCCCTTGATTAATATCCTCAGAAGAGTATGAAAGATGCTGCATCAGTAAAGCAAAATCAGGATATTATGTAAAAGGAACAACTAGAAAACACATTCATAAACGGACCTTGAACAATTATAATGGTATATATAAGAAAGCAATTGGCAGTAGTGGGAAACTGTTGGGGGGGTGGGAGTGGGATTGGTAGTTGAGGGAAACTGCTAGGGGAGGGAGGAGTATACCTCATCAACAAGGGTACCTGCATGATCAATGTTTATATACCTAACCCTGAAATGTACCCCAAATCTTTATAATAAAAATTTTTTTAAAAAGAAATTAAAATAAGATCCAAAATAGGAATTCAATAGACAAGTTAGAAGACAAGACAAGGACATGTTTCAGAAAGTATAACAAAAAAGAGAAAGGGATAGAAAATACAAGAAAAGCAATACAATGTTTAGGTAATTAACCCAAGAGACCTAACATCTAACTAATAAGAGTGTTCTATAAAGAGACCAGAAAACTGAGGAGAGGAAATAATCAAAGAACTAATACAAGAAAAAATTCTCAGAATTCTAGAACATGAATATTCAGATTATAGGGCTCTCCAAGCACACGAAGGAAAGATAAATGTGAAAAAAACAAGACCCCACCAAGAGACATCCTCATGACATTTCAGAACACCAGTAATAAAGAGAAGAATACAAGACCACCTTCAAAGGCATATGAATCCAGATGGTGTTAGGTTCTTGACAGAAACAATAAATGCCAGAAGAAAATGGAGCGGCACCTTTAGAATTCTAAAATTATTTTCAGCAATGAATTCTGTACTCCGCCAGATAATCAATCAAGTATAGAGTGTTGAATAAATGTATTTCCAGATATGCGAGGAATAAAATAATTGATCTCTTATTGAATCCTTTCTTACAAAGCTACTGGGGGTTATGCTTTCACAAGTGGATAGAATTGAAGTAAAATAATAAATGTGACTCAGGAAATATGCTCCAACATAATGAAGTAACACAGGGAAATCTCATGATGACAGCTCTAGACAGCTATAAGTCTGGAATACCGCAGGAAGACTGAAGGCTTTCAGGGGGTTGGAAGTAAAACCAAGGGGCCACTCTGATTAGGTCCACCAAATTTAACCTGCCTGCTTGCTTTTGGTCACTTGTTTTTGTTATCATTTTAACCCATATTGCTAAAAGCCATGTTACTAAACACTGTAATTTAACCTTCACAGGCTTCCTTACAGATAGCATTTCTGATCTGTATATGTCATCATGGTAATGGTTGCTTAGGTTATTATTTTTTTTTTTTAGGAACTTGGGGGAAAGCTTCTGTCCAGTTCAAACTGGTTGAAACCACTAACCCTTTAACTGGGCCTGCGTAAATGCCTGAGGGGTGGCCTTCTGAGGTCAGAGTGCCAAAAACTCCACCTTCAGATCATGCTAATGACACCATTTTCTGAATGTGCATCCTACGAATAGCCATGAACCCTGACTACACTTGTGCAGATCACCAATAGACTTCATTTTCCCCCACTGCCAATCAACTTTCCCCTCGCCTTAGACCTTAGGCCACTCCGCTTCTGTAACCCATAAAAATCCCTAAACTTTATCTTTGGTGAGAGGTGCAGATTCGAGAACTATTCTCCCACTGGGCCGCCCTGTGAATAGATTTTGTCTCTTTTGTGAAACCTGTCATCATAGTGACTGGTTAACTGTGAGGGCAGAATGAACCTGGTCAGTATCAGAAGGGTGGCGGTGAGGAGAAGATGGAAACGATAGATTTCTATGCTTAGTACTACTTGATTTTTAAAAACTGGTTGCATATGTTTCTTTTGTTAAAAATTAAATAATCAAAATTAATAGGAAACAAAACCAAAACGATATTGCAAACAAACAGACCATTCTTCAGGTTCTTTTGGTGTTTGGGATTTGCTTCCATCCACAGCTATAGGAGCTCATACAAATTGGCCACCATTGAGAATCCACCTACCATTCACCTAAGTTCTGCTGCAACTATGCTCAGCTGTGCACAGTGTCGGTGATAAACCCTCAGAACCCATGGCATCAGTTCGGAGGGAGGTAGCTGAAGTGACAAACAGGTGGAGGAAAGGGTGTACAGCAAAACATTTGTAAAAATTAACATCTTCAGACTGTGAAGATGAAGACTAAGAAGGTTCAAAATCTAACAAATCATGAAGCATATGGATCACAGTAACACAGATGTGTTCACCAAATCCTAGAATAGCAGGATGAGGGTGTGAGCCCTGAAAGTGTTATCTGTTTTACAGAGGGGAAAGTCATATAAGAGGTTGTTATGTAAGATGAAAATGTAACTATATGTACATCTATTTTTAAGATACAATACACTTCAGAGGTCCACATCAAGGAGAACCCTCCACGGTCTTGTATGATGTGGTCAAGTCTTTAGGTGAGAGGCAGAACTTTCATGTCATGACCTTGTCTTTGCATTAGAAACAGGGACTGGAGCCAGATGAGGTGGCTCATACCTGTAATCCCAGCTCTTTGGCAGGTCAGCTGGAGCCCAGGAGTTCGAGACCAGACTAGGCAACATAAGGAGACCTCATTTTTACAAAAAAACCCCAAAATTATCTGGGCATGGTGGTACACGCCTATAGTCCCAGCTACTTGGGAGGCTGAGGCAGAAGGATTGCCTGAGCCCAGAAGGTCAAAGCTGTGGTGAGCTGTGATTGTGACACTGCACACCAGTTTGGATGACAGAGTGAGACCCTGATGCAAGAAAAATGTTTTAATTACAAAAAATTTTTAAAAAACAAATGGTCTGGGTTTCCCGTCATGAAGTATTTAATAGAAGTTATAGATCAGGACACTTTCCCTCATGTTGTGTTTAAGAATGGAACAACAGCGCCCCCATTTCTTGAGGACTTTACTATATGCTAAGCATTTTATAAACAGAATCTCTTTCAGTCCCTATAAAAACATTTGATGCAGGTATATTCATTTTACAAATAAGGAAGCTGGGCTACAGACAGGCTACATCTCTCCTGGCCCATCAGGACTTCAGCACCATGACCTGGTAACTTACCAATATGACCAGCCATAGTCCCACGTCTGAGGCTTCCAGTCTTCTGGCCCAAGGTTCACAGTGATTTGAAAAATGGTTGTATACATCATGTGGGCCACCATGCCTAGGAGCCCTGTGCAAAAAAAGCTATGTGAGCCACAGTTGGGAACCCAACAGGATGGAAGAGCTTCTCTTCTGTGCATAAGTTGGACACAAGGAGCTCTCTAGCATCCATTAAAGTCCTTATGATATATTTGCACATATACATTCTTATACATTCCACCTGACATTTTGTTCCCACAGTTGGAACTGAAGAGATATCCAGAAAGAGGACTGCTCACAATCGGGGAGGACCTATCAGGATCTGGGCAGGAGTCTCCAAGAATTCATGATCTGGTTCTTTGCCAGGAAGATGGAGAAATTGGATTTTATTCTATTCTCTGATGATAAGACTTGGGAGAGTTGGGCACAGTTGGTGTGCACCTGTAATCCAAGTTACTTGGGAGGCTAACGCAGGAGAATCACTTGAGCTCAGGAATTTGAGATCAGTTTGGGAAACACAAAGGTACACCATCTCAAAAAATAAAATAAAATAAAATACAATTAAAAGAGCGATTAAGAGCTGGGCTTGGTGGCCTGTAATCCCCTGCCTTTGGGAGGCTGAGGTGAGTGGATTGCCTGAGCCCGCGGG
>NW_007259294.1:742348-774369 GCF_000164805.1 Carlito syrichta
CCACTGCACTCCAGTCTGGGTGACAGAGTGAGACTCCAACTCAAAAAAAAAAAAGAGCAATTAAGAAAAAAGACTTGGGAAAGATGTGTGATGCTTATCAAGAAATGATGTACAAATTGGACTGAGATAGTATTAACTTAACAGAGCTTGGTGTCTCCAGCTAGACGAACTGAAGGAAGTCATTTGTTCAGAATTCTTTCTTGGTGAAAAGGTCTACTTAGGAGACCAAACTAAGTTGATTTAAGGTTTTTTGGAGAATATAGGAGTAGAACTAAAAAAAAAGGAGTTTTTTATGGAAGATTTATACCAAACTTGGATAATAATTTTTTAAATCTACCATAATTGAGTACTTATTACATACTAGGTGAACACTTATTTAGTAATCATCAAAGTTTTTTTTAGATGTTTTATAACTTTCTGTCTTGGAGAAGTTAAATAATTTGCCTGGAGTCACACAATCATCAAGGAGACATCGCACCTGGGTAGGATTCCTCCAGGGACTCACATCTAACCACTGTATTCAATGAGGCAATTTCAGTTCTCAGAGCCAGTGCACCTGCTACTCTGGTTGTGATAAAGACATATGGATAAATCTCACTTTCCATCTGTGTCTACCTTTTCATCAGTTACCTGAAGAACATTGTCTCCACCCAGTGGGATTAATTAGTGACTTATCCAGGGGACAAGCTGTCCTGCTCAACTGGTCATTGACAGGAAATAGCCAGCCTGTTCTTTGGTGATGGGTGTGCCCAGTCTGAACTCTGCATTCTATGTGGGGCAGCCTGCTCTAGGATGCCATTGCACAGTACCTGCCAGTACCATGAGAATGGCCACAGAGGCATCCACCTTGAGCCAGTTTAAACCAGAGCTGCAACAACTCACTCCGGAGCCCAGGAGGATGGCACTTATCAATATCAGAAGGACATCCAGGACCTCAGCCCCGATGGACAGCCACAAAACACCTGCAAAAGAAAGGGATGATGGAAATGCTGGGCATTCAGAGTACTGAAATGTTCACTTCTAAAACAAACCATAAAAAACCAGGCACCCTGGAATAAAAGTTAGAGGTGCCTCTGCTGAATCTTGGAAGGTTGGCAATGAAAGGGTACTCCTCAGGCCCGAAAGAGACATTTGCAAGGATTGCTCATAGTTGAGAGGAAAAAAAAACTCTGCAAAACCCTGGTGTGAGGACTTGAGCAAGGCTAGGGGTTCTCCATGCCCCAGTTCAAATGCTAACAGGCTGTTTTGATTCCACCAGAAGACATTATATTTGCTTGTTTAAAGAAAAAGATACACAAACTTAAACATGGGCAGAGGAGACTGAGAGTTGAAGAGCTCTGTCTGGAAATACCAAAACCTCGTTTGTTTCTGTGTGAGCCACTTGTTTACCCTCTGGATGGGATCCTGCCCGTGGCCTCAAGGAACTGTGCTGGATGGGGAGGGGAGTGGAGAAAGAGTACAGGAAGGGAAACTGATATTTGTAAAGGACTACAATGAGGCAAGCTAGGTTCTGGGGACACAGCAATGAATGAAATGGATGTAACTCATGCCTCCAGCAAACCTCTATTCCAACTGAGAGAACAGATACTAAGCAAGTAATTACAAATTCTAATGAGTGTTGGAGAGAAGGAAAATTGCGGTAGGCAGTGGTGTGCCAGAGCTTATCTCTTCCCACCTCTGCATCCACCTTGCATTGAGAGTCAAAAGTTGGCCACAGTGGGAAGATTTACACCACAGAAAATGGCAAACACTGCCAATCAGGGCTTCCCCTTCCCTCTGCAAAGTTGATTATTAAACACTTGTCAGTCACCACTGACTGTAGGGCACGTGCAAAGAGCCTGTGATTCTAGCTTTTGGACTTGACAATGAAAAAAAACCATCAATAACACCTTCATTTTCCTCCCACTCAATAAAACAATAAGAATTGCCCAAATTGTGAAGACTGCTGGTGGGCAGAGCATGAGTAAGGTATTTTACCTTGTTCTTCAGCTGGTACTACACTCTGGAAACTCCTACACTTTTCATCTAAAAGACAAAGAGAATACATCCATAAGTAGGGTTGAACTTCACAATTAGGGGACATGTGGTGTTTCTAGTCCCTTAGCTGTTCCTAGTTCATTTTGAACAAGGAATGTGAAGTGTGGCAGACAGCTTTATTGCTCACAGTGATGAAGTACCTCATTCTGTGGGAGCAGCCTATTGAACTCCGGCTTGGCCATGTGACTTTCTTTGGCCAATGAACTGGAAGCAGATATGAGAAGGGCCACTTCTGGCCCGAAACTTTAAGAGTCAATGTATTTTTTACCCAATTCTTGTTCCCTCGCTCTGTGATCACAGAAGCACATGGCAAGAAGGAGGCTTCATCAGGCTGGGTCTCTGAATGGCTGCAGTGAGGAGAAACCCCCTTCCAACCTGAAAAGTACATGTAGAATGAGCTATCAGTGAATTTGTTGGTTTAAACCACTGGGATGTTGGAGGGGGTGGTGTTTGTTATTGTGGTATAATCTAGCCCATCTGAATTGATAATGCAAGTCTAAGACCAGGGAAAGAGTCTCAAATAATTTGTTTATGGTTAAAGGGAAAGTATTAAAGTTGGTAACAATTTTAAAAAATGAATTAGAGCAGCTTTGAGAACCATGTCTATTACCAGGTCCCTTAGTATTGCAAGTCGGCCTGTCTCTTGCGTCCCATCATGCTTTTTTGACTCTGAAAGAAAAGTCACTCTGTGTGTACCAGATATTGGGTGGAACCTACTAACCTCCAACCACCACCAGACTCGTTTACGTGCTCCAGGGTTGGGGGGTGTTCTTTGTATGTGAGTGTCATCTGTCATGTTGTACAATCCTGTGAAAAGGCTTGTGCCTTAGAGATGTAGTTCTCTTGAAAGCGCTAAGTTCGTGGATGTTCACTTGATAGGCAGATGTAATCAGATTCTGATCTGGAGTGACAGATGGAGAATTGAGACCATGGTATGTCACCCTCTGGGGTCCTGTCCCAGCGAAGTGCCCCACTCTCTCCACTTACACATCAGCCCAAAATATAATAGAATCACCAACTGTCAAGTGGGAGGAGGCAGAGAAATTACCTGGTTCATCCCTTAGAGTGGGTCCAAGGACCTTGGAGGGAAATGAACTTGCACAAGACAACACAGGTGGAGGCAGTTTCAGTGTTAGAGCTTAGGTCTGCGGTGGCCGGGCCCAATGCTGTCTCACTACATCACTGACTTAATGCTATCCAGGAAAGAGCAGGAAAGGGGCCAGAGGATACAAAGATGCCTGAGATGCAGGGAGCTGCTCCCAATAGTCTGGTAGGAGTGAAAACAGAGCAAGGTGTGAAATCGATGGCACATTTTTCATGGACTCTTCAAAGGAATGGCATTCTCATCACTGAGATAGGTTAGATAGTCCCCACATTAGACTTACTTTGAAGGTTACATGAAACAATATATAGGACAGCAAGTATCATGGCTAATAAGCACTTAAAACTTACTGAAATAAAATCAATTCTACTGGGGTCTTTTTGCCTGTGGTTAGCAGGAATCATAATTTCTAGACTCTGAGTACCCCAAGGGCAAGGATCACATCAGCTACCTTTGCTGGAAGTTTCCAGGAATGGGAGGAAATTTGGGGAGTCTCTTTAGACCTCAAAAATGTCTTTCTCTTATAGGAGGGAAAATCCCAGGTAACTTCTTTCCTCTCCAATAACTCACAATAGCTCCCTATTTCCTCTTCTTAGCTGTTATGTCCTCTTTCCATCAACCTGACCTTCCAACACAGAGCTCATCTTTTTGGTTCCTTAGTGCAACCCAGCATTCTCCTTCCTCCTCATCAGAATTATATGCTGTCTTTGTCGGTTTGGGCTGCTATAACAAATTACTATAGACTGGATGGTTAGTCAACAGCAGAAATTTACTTCTTGCAGTTCTGGAGGCTAGAAGGCTGGGGTCAGGGTGCCCGCATGGTTGGGTTCTGGTGAGGGCCATCTAGGTTGCAGAGAGATTCTTGTTGCGTTCCCACATGGCAGAAAGAGAACCAGCTAGACACATAAGGGCACTGATCCCATTTATGCAGGCTCCACCCTCATGACCTAATTACCTCCCAAAGGCTCCAGCTCCAAATACCATCACATTGGGGTTAGGGTTTCAACATATGAATTTGGGGATGGGGCACAAACATTCCATCCATGACACATGGAAAGGACCACACATATGAGCAGGTACATATTTTTGGCAGTACATGTCTACTGCTCATAAACCTCAAGACCTGCTGTGCTCATACTTGTAAAACTCCAAGTACCCTTGGTCTCACTCCCCCACACTTTTGCTGAGCTTTGGGAAGAAGAGTATTTACACGACCTACAGCCAAGGGCATCAGGATCAGAGACCTGCTTTTTCCTGTGCAGTCACAGTGGCCTGCATCTTAATTAAGTCGGCTTTGGATGAATGTGGTTGGATGATTTTCCTGGTTGATTCTCTGATGTCAGGAGCAGCAGCAGTATTGCGGCCATAGTGGTAACAAAACCATCCGTGTCTCCCCAGTTCTACCAGGGAAGTCCCCAAAGCATTGGGAAACCTCAGTACTCATACCCTGCTCTCTCTCAGAACACTTTGAGGCTGGTCAGCACCTTTTTTCACATGACCACATAAGGTCCTAACCATCCTCTCCTGAGTCAGGCCTGCAGCAAAAGCAGCAGGTAGATATCATGGGCAACATATGGCATTTAAATCCACCAGGCCTGGTTTCCTGACCTCTCTGAGCCTCACTTTCTTCATCTGCAAAATGGGTATAATAAAAGTTCTCTGATGAGAAAGTTGTAAAAGTATTTTGTGAACTGCCTTATGCATTTTTGTGTGTTTAATTATCAATAAAGACAATTTCAGGTATCTCTACAGACTTGGAGGCCAGGCTCAAACAGGTTAGTAGACTGAGAAAATGAAAACCGGGATTTCCCACCTGAGAGAGACTCAGTACCTTTTTCCACAACACCATCTGCTAATGCACAGAGGAGTGAGGGTTTAGCTTGTCCTCTAAAGAAAGCTTTATTTCAACAGGAATAAAGATGAGGTCATTTCAGAACCAGGGCTGGGCAAAAAAGGCAGTGGAGGCCAGGCAAGGAGATTAGGAGAATTCACAATAGCTTAGAAGGGTGATTTTAGCTTGGGTCCAGAGAGTCAGACCACAGTGACCCCTTTGATTAATATGAATCCTCAGAAATAGTGTTCCTTTTGAATAAAGCCAGTGGGATTAAGTGAAAAAATCTTTATAAATCCCATGAAGCCAGAGAGGCGGGTGTTACATAGTTTGAGTGCTTCTGCGGCCAAGTGGCACAGCAAGCCTGCCCTAAGAAGTGGAGTCCAAGTCCTGTGTGCTTCACTCTGGTATCCCGCATCTGCCTGTTCTTCCCCTGCTCCCCACCCCCACCCACCTTGAACTTTTTGAATTCAGCAGAACAGCATAGAATCTGGAATCAATACATTTTGTTGATTATGGGCTCACCTAAGGAATAAAAACATTTATTTTATGTACTGCCTTGGCCAGGAATTTTCATGTCAAACCTTCATTTCCTAGTGTATAATAAAAGGCGTGGTCTCCTTTTAAGGGCATTCCAGACATTGGGAAGAAAGGACAGAACTCCTGGAGGTGGCTTGTGCAGAGGGTGTTCGGAAATGACACCCCGGATAAGAGCTTCCCTGCAGGGTCAGTTTTAGGGAGATGGAGACAATTCAGAAGGAAAAACCCAGGGAGGCACTGTGGGGCAGCAGATCTGGGGTGGCAAACACCCAGAAGCCCCTTTCCTAGACTTGTTTAGTGCGAGGATCACGCTCTCCAGACTGGCGTCCTCACTGCCAGCTCTACTCAGCTCACCGGCCCTCCCGACCCTTTCTCCAAAGCACTGTGTGGATTTCTTCACATTAACCTCCAGTCTGAACCCTTTTCTTTCTTATGTCCCAAATCTCCCAGGCATTTGTGACAAAGTAGACTAGATGGCAGACATCTGCATAGAGCAATCTCCAACCGTTAGCCCCAGTTACACCCTGCAGCAGGCATGATTTCTTTGACTTGTGTGACATCTTAGAGAAATTTTAAAATTCAGAAATTTTACAAAGAAATCCAAATATCTTACTTCCCTGGAAAAATCAGAGGGTCTGATCATGCTATATCGCGCTTACAAGTGCACACGACCACAAAACTGAGCTGAGCCAGAGGCTGACCCCTTTAGCTGAGGCAAGAAGGTTCAAAGTCATTGGCATTCCCAGCAACCCTGCTTCACCCATTTTTGTTACTACTTCCTATAGGCGCTGGAGTTTGTGACTCCTGATGTATAGCTTTTGTTTTGCCTTCTATCTAACATATTTGGTATCTATTTATGATTGTGTAAAAATTTAATTCTAAATTTTTTTGCTTTAGGGGCATCCTGCAACACACGGAGGTGATAATGCTTTTGGTGGGGAAAGGTGTTGTGGGGAAGATGTTCTTCTTTCTTCCTTTTTTTTTTTTTGAGTTGGAGTCTCACTCAGTTGCCCAGACTGGAGTGCAGTGGCCACTCCCGGCCACCGCAGCTTCGACTCGCTCGGCTCTGGTGATCCTTCCACCTCAGCCTTCCGAGTAGCTGGAATTATAGGCACGCACTACCACACCCGGCTAATTTTTTAAAAAATTTATTATAGAGATGAGGTCTCGCCAAGTTGCCAGGCTGGTCTCGAACCCGCGGGCTCAGGCAATCCACTCACCTCAGCCTCCCAAAGTGCTGGGATTACAGACTGAACCACCAAGCCCGGCCCTTTCTTCCTTCTTAATAAAGTGATAACAATGTTTAGAGACCCTGATGTACCTGGATGACCTTATTATGGTAAGTAAGATATAGAATGTGAGGAGAGTCCTTTTTTTCACTTTGATGGGTACAGAATTATTCACTGACAGTTATAAGAGTTGTTGCCCTCCAGTTAAGTTTTGTGCATTGTGAGGTAGCAGGAAAAGTCAGGGCTAAGAGTTAAGCAATTTGAGTTCCTTGCCCAGCTCCATCGTATCTAGTACATCTGTACAATCTTCCACGGGGCACTTATACCTCTAGAACACAGTTTTCCCATCTGTAAAATGACTCTGTTGTTATAGGCCAACTTTTCCAAAAGCGTGTTCCACAGATCAATAGTCTCACAGAATATTATTCCCTTTTATATGTTAAAAAATTTCTTCTGTGGTCAACATATTTTGAGAAACACAGGGACATGTAATATTAAACTAACTTCTTTATTGTGGGACTTCTCAGAGATTTCGATGTGCTAATCTACATTGTGAATTTCCAAGAAGAAACTATAATATTTTCCAAATTTGTTTGACTATCAAAACTCTTTTTTGTTTATGTTTATAAAGAGCATTTCAAAATGCATCTCTGTGGCATAATCCTTAAAACATCCAGGGAGGCACTTGTTAAGGTCTTTTTCTGTCCTGACATCAAGAACATAGTTGTGCATAAATCAAAAAGGAATTGTTATGGGCTGAATGTCCCCACCAAAACTCATGTTCAATTTAATCCCCAGTGTGGCAGTGTTAAGAGGTGAGAACTTTCAGAGATGATTGGTCATGAGGTCTTTGTCCTTGTGAGTGGATTAATGGGTTAATGGATTAATGAGTTATCATGGGAGTGGACCTGGTGGTTTATAAAAGAGGAAGAGAGACCTGAAAGAGCTTGTTAGCACTTATCCCTGTCACCATGTGATGCCATGTACCACCTTGGGACTCTTCAGAGAGTCCCCACCAGCAAGAAGGTTGTCACCAGTTGCGCCCCTTTGACTTTGGATTTCTCAGCTTCCTTAATTGTAAGAACTAAATTTATTTTCTTTATAATTAGTCAGTTTCAGGTATTCTGTTATAAGCAACAGAAAGAGAATGAAGAGAGAGGTCAAGAACTGCATCCTTTATTTATCCTTGGTATTACATGAATCATTGTGAACACCAACCTTCAGAATTCAACATGTGTTCCTGACAATATAAGAAAAAGAAAAACCCTTCAGTAGTGTGATCCAGGTGAAGACGTGTGTGTGTGTGTGTGTGTGTGTGTGTGTGTGTGTGTGTGTGTGTGTATGTGTTTGAGAGAGAGAGAAATAAACACGCTGTGGGTTAGCAAAAGTGCCAAGGAGACTTCTTTTAAATAAAGAGCCTCATACATTTTTTTTTAACCTCTGCTTTCAACCCCTGTTTTAGGCTGAAAAGACCATGCCAGCGCCACAAACTGGATAACAATTTTTCACTAGAAACCTTGAGAACCTTCATATCATCTAACTGCGTAGTATTTGTGTGACTATGTAGGACACACAGCATATGCAGGTAGCTGCTTCTAGTGCTCCATGAATATCCAATTCCACCCATTCCTCAATTCCAGCCCATGTAGGTTCTCCCCTCCACCACCACCCAGTTCCTTGGTTAAGGAGGAAGCAACTCCCACAAGTAATTGTCTAACTCTTGTCCTCAATTTCAGGTTCTACTCTGACCCTACCTTCCTTTCTTATTACAAATAGTAAGCTTCCAATTTTCTCCAGTGAGGCTTTCCTTTCTAGGAAATGTCTTTCTCAATTCCTTGCACTGGAGTGACCATGTTGCAGGGAGGAGAAGCTGTCTCTGACATGAAAGAGCCCCTCGAGCTAAGTTCTTCTACAACCAGACCCCTTTCCTGGAAAGGATTCTTCTTCTCCCTTGCTTTGTGTTCTGATGCAAATATCTGAGCTATGCTGCCTCAGATCTTGACTCACTCAGTTCCCTCTGCCTTGAAAGTCCTTATCCCCAGCCTTCATCTATTAAAATCGCAAACTTATAGGCCTGGCACAGTGGCTGCCTCCTTTATAAGGCCTTCCCTATGCTCGAGCTGTAAATAACCTCTCCTTCCTTTCTATTTCCATATCACAGAGGGGTCTTTATTATAACCATTGTCATATTTTTCCTTATTTATTTATTTATTTATTTACTCTTAAGTCTCTCTTATTGGATCCTTAGCCTTCAACACTAGGGCTCACTCTCCTTTGAGTACTTCCACTGTCCTAACCCTATGCCTGATGTGGAAATGGTTATTAGTGAATTCACTCCACACTCTGCTGAATCCCCTCTTTCCAGAGGGTTTTGCTGTACTCTGGGGTATACTTCTCTGACTTAAGTGTGCATCCTAATCATGAAGGGGGTACATTAGAAATACAGATAGAGCCAGGCTCGGTGGCTCAGCCTGTAATCCTGTGCCTTTAGGAGGCTGAGGTGAGTGGATTGCCTGAACCCGTGGGTTCAAGACCCGCTGGGCAGTGAGACCTTATCTCTACAATAAATCAAAAAATCAGCCAGACGTGGTAGTGTATGCTGTAATTCCAGCTACTTGGAAGGCTGAGGCGGAAGGATCACCGGAGCCCAGCAGGTCGAGGCTGTGGTGGCCAGAAGAGCAGCCACTGCACTCCAGTCTGGGCAACAGAGTGAGACTCCAACTCAAAAAAAAAAAAAAAAAAGAATACAGATAGAATAGATTTCAGAGGAATAATATACTAATGCTATGAGAATGGGAAATAAAAAGGCAATGAAAAACTCCGGGAAAAGCAAAAAGCTCTACACAGTAATAAATGTAGTCATAGCAACAATTTTGACACTATAATGAACAACATAGATACAATCAAGTAAATTTTGGGTCTGTTGATTTAAATAATACAGCAGTACAAATTTATTTTTTAAATGGTGGAAGGCATGTGGAATGTCGTGGTGTGAGAAAGTTATATCCTATTTATTATTACTCAAAGTCGATAATGTCTAAGATGAAGACATAGCAATGTCAGCATATTTTTAAAAGATATGGAAGCCAAATACCAGAAGAAACAAGATTAAAGTGGGACTAAGTTATGGAGAGGGAAGGGCAGGAGACTGTTGAATTTTCTTATTAACCTTTCAAAATGAGTGTCTCTTGTCTATGTATAAATATTACTTTGGTTAAAACTACTTTAAAAATGCAGATTTTTGGACCCCATTCTAGACCTATTAAATTAGAACTTCCAGGACAGGGAACTTGGATTTTTTAACACTCTTTGGGCAATACATTTGATAACTGATGTGACACATATATAGCTATAAATAGAAATACTGTAGGCAGTTCTCAGATGGGGACTCGAAAAGGAAATGCAATTTCCTAAGCAGTTTGCCTATGCATATTGTGGTGACAGTTTACAAACCAGAAATCTGAGACTTTCTTGGGAACCCTCCAGAATGCTGGGACATGAGCCTCCTGCATCTGTCCATGAAGGTAGAGAATAGATTCATAGGAAGATAGCATTCTCTAAGAAAAGAGGAATCAGGGAGATATTTAAGTAGTCTTAGCTTCAGGCACCATTGCAGTGTCTGCATTATACTTAAAGCAAAGGTCACAGGCATTGACCTGGATGCATGGGAGGGTAGGACTGAGCACAGTCCTTTGGAGACCACCACTGGTAGGGGTCGAGGAAAGGGCATGCAGCATACCATAGGGTTTGTTCTTGTTGCCTTTTACTTATGCATTTAAAAAAAAATTTTTTTTTAATGCTATGAGGAAGGGAAAATAGAAGGCAACCAGAAACTTCAGGAAAAGTAAAAAGTTGTACAAGAAATTTAATGTCATAAACCTGAGGTCAGGAGAAAAATGAAGACTGGTGTGGGAGTCCTCCTTTTTCCACCCATAGAGGTTTTTCTTCCTAAGCAGAAAGAGAAGAGTATCCTGGCCCTGAGCATGGGCTTACATCCAGGCTGTCTAATATCAAAGAGTCAAATTCTTTTCTCCTTGGGTCTTTCTGAGGTAAAAAAATACTCTGATTTGAAAGATTTGTTCCAAGACTGTTACAAATGCAGGAGAAATAACAGGGATGCATCTTAGAGTTGGGTGGGGCCACCTTTGATTCCCAAAGGATTTTGAATGCCAGGCATTGAGTGATAATAACAGATGGTAAAGCCAATGTTTAATAAACATTTGAAATATGTCAGACACTGTTGCAGGTGTTTGATATTAACCTAGTCATTTAGTCTTTATTTAACCCTTGGTGATAAGTACTGCTATCATTTCCATTTTATAGATGAGAAAACTGAGGCTCGGAGAGGTGAAAGGACTTGCTCAAGAATACATTAGACAGTCAGTGGACAGCTGGATTCAAACCCAGGCTGCCCGACTCCAGAGCCCTTGCACCACCCTGCACCTGTCATCCCCAGAACCTGCCGGCCACACTCACCTGTGCCGTTGAGGCTCTCCTCACAGGACTGCCAGAGCCCCACATGGAACATGCGCTGGATGAACTTGTCGTCCCCCAGCTCCCAAATGTACTGGACAGCCTGGTTGCCATCATCCATGCCGCCATCACTACCATTACCTTTGTTGAAGTGAATGCAGTGCAGCCCTCCCGGCTGGTCCTGGCACAGCGGCTTCACCACCCGCCGGGTCCCCTCACACCAGTGGCTGCTGACTATGGCAGTGAGGGAGAAGGAAAGGGCGAGGCAAGTGGGGAGAAGGATCAGTGCCTGCTGCCGCCTGGCCCTGTCCATGGCTGAGTGAGGTGTGTGAGGCAGGATGAGCCGTGGGGTCCCCTCCTTCTGCCTCGTCACAGTATCTGCTGCTCAGCCCTGCCATCTGTCCTCTTGACACAGTCTCTTCTCACATCTCCCTAGGGAATCTGAGTGTGCTGCCACGAGCCACAGTCCAACGCACAGGGACATCTTCCTGTCAAGGCCCTGCAGGTCTCTCCAGGATGTGGATATGCAAGAGGGTGTTGGGTTTTTAAAAAATGCATATATAGCAAAACATACATCACATAAAATTTACACTTTCCACAGTTTTTAAGTATTCGGTTCAGTGGTCCTAAGTATATTCACACGGTTGTACAGCCATCAACACTCTCCTTCGACAGAGCTCTTTTCATCTTATAAAACTAAAATTCCGTACCCATCACACAACTCCCCATTCCCTTTCTTTCCACCCCTTGCAGCTGCCATTCTGTTTTCTATCTCTATGAATTTGACTACTCTAGATGCCTGATATACAGGGCGGTGGGGGGTGTGGGGGACACAAAAAACCCTGGAATTGTCTTTTGGAGGGTGAACTCCTTGTAGTGTGGATTTTCTCCACTAAGTAAGTGTTCTAGGAACCCATTGGCATCCGTGTACCAGCTAGGGTAGTTGTGAGAGACTGAGTTTGGCCTCAGTAAATTTTTTTGGGAGATTCTTTCACCGTGTTTGCCCATTTCATGATTGGTAATTTACCAGCACACCTGCCCACATCAAGCAGAGTGTTCAGAAGTTTTGGACCCAAAACTGTCATGACCCTGGTGCCCCACCCTCTCTATTTACCGGATTTTGCCTTGAGCAACTTTCTTTTTTTTTGAGTTGGAGTCTCACTCTGTCACCCAGACTGAGCTGCCACCACAGCCTCGACCTGCTGGGCTCCGGCGATCCTTCCGCCTCAACCTTCCAAGTAGCTGGAACTACAGGCGTGCGCTACCACGCCCGGCTAATTTTTGATTTATTGTAGAGATGAGGTCTCGCCAAGTTGCCCAGGTGGGTCTCAAACCCGCAGGCTCAGGCAATCCACTCACCTCAGCCTCCCAAAGGCGCGGGATTACAGGTTGAGCCACCGAGCCCGACTTGAGCAACTTTCTTTTGTTTCCTCAGATGAAAAAAAGTCCTCAAAGAGAAATGCTTTGCCAACGTGGAAGAGATGAAACCCAGAATGACAGAAGCACTAAAAGGCATCAAATTAAACAAGTTTAAAAACGGTTTTGAGCAGTGGAAAAAGGTGTACTGAATCAAAGAGAAAGTACCTTGAAGGTGACTGGAGTTTAAACATGAAAGAATACACAATTTTCTTATGGCATGAGCTCTTGGGATTCTGATCAGGAATTGGTTGCCTATTGTGATTTCTATAAGGGTGTCTCCTGCATTTTCTAAGATTCTTAAAGTTTGGGATTTCACATTTAGGTCTTGGATCCGTTTGGAGTTGATTTTTTTGTATGGTGATAGGTAGGGGTCCTGCTTCATTAGTCTGTGCGTGGTCAGCCAGTTTTCCCAGCACCATTTACTGAACAGGTTCTCCTCTCCCCAGTGATTGTTGTTGGAGTCTTTGTCAAAGATGAGTTGCTTGAGAAATTGAGGTTTTGCTACATTAATAAGGGTACCTGATCTCAAACCAGGCAAAGTGGGGACCAAAGGTAGATCCAAGTTTTACCTGTATTATGACCACTTGTATACCTAATCCTGAATTGTACCCTACATCTTTAAAACAAAATAATTTTTTAAAAAATACATAAATAAATAAATTTCAAGTTTTTTTGGATCCTCCCTTTGTAAGTGGAATCATGTAGTATTTATTCTTTTGTTACTGCCTTATTTTATGCATCGTAATGTCTTGAAGTTTCATCCAAGTTGTAGCATGAGTCAGAATTTCCTTCCTTTTTGAGGCAGAATAATATTCTCTGTGTTTATTGTATGACATTTTGTTTATTCATTCGTCTGTCAGTGGACACCTGGGTTGCTTCCACCTTTCGTTTTTTTTTTTTTTGAGTTGGAGTCTCACTCTGTCGCCCAGACTGGAGTGCAGTGGCTGCTCCTGGCCACCGCAGCCTCGACCTGCTGGGCTCCGGCGATCCTTCTGCCTCAGCCTTCCAAGTAGCCGGAATTACAGGCATGCGCTGCCACGCCCGGCTGATTTTTTAATTTATTGTAGAGATGAGGTCTCGCTGCCCAGGCGGGTCTCAAACTCGCGGGCTCAGGCAATCCACTCACCTCAGTCTCCCAAAGGCGCGGGATTACAGGCTGAGCCACCGAGCCCCGCTATCCACCTTTCAACTATTATGAAGGGCGCTGGTTTTGACTGAAGACAAGGGGCTGTTTGTTTGGGTGTCAGTGAGACTGCCCCACCCTCACCTTTTGCATCGAGCGAGGTCCTCAGTGTTGGATTCCAGAAACGGGGAAGCCTGAGGACTTCACAGACCTGTTTCTTGCCCAGCCCTATGGAGAGAAGGACTACAGAGGGCAGCTGCTAGTTCCAGGGAAGAGATGTGAGGTCCAGGCAGGATGCCCCTGGGCCTAGATGCCGTGCAGAATGGGGAGGGTGGCATGCACCCCACTTGCGTGCAGAATTCAGCACCATCAGCACTTGCAGAGTCCTGAACCAGGGGTCTCAGAAACTGGCAGACAGAGCCCTCAGCACCATCACTCAGGCCCTCACCAAAGGGGGCGCCGGCAGGAGCGGTGACACTGAAGATCCCTAAGGAGTTCTCAGGGCAGAGGACATTGATGAAGGAGCGAGAGCAGGAGACAATTCCACCAGGCATTTGAAACACACAGGTTCTTGAGTGCATAGTAGACACCTCCTGAAGACCTCTGATATAATGGAGAATTGACCTGCCTGACTAGAGCGTGATCCTGGGTTAATGTCACTCCGTCTGTGCTTTCCTGCTGGCAAAGTCTGAGGAACATTGTTTTGTACTCTTGTCCTGGTTGGCTGCCGTGTCTCTAGGGAAGAGGCCTTACCATGTTTTATCACTAGAGGGCACCCACCCAACGGGTGGGGAAGTCCTGTGTGGCCCCCGCCCCAAGCCTCCTCCCTTCAGAAAAAGGATATTTTTGAGAAAAAGTTCAAAGAAATAAGGCAGAATATTCCTACAAAGCAAGCATTTTCCATATCAGTGTGCACCTTGGAATTAATGGGAAATCACAGAACAGCATCACAGCCATATTCCAGGGTCTGGAGTCCATCACTTGAACACTTTCTTTCCCTGAGCCACTCCTGCTCTCTGCTGTCCCAAAGAGATGACCAATCAACTCCAGAGGTCACAGCTTCCTAATGGCCCACTCAGTGGGCGGGCGGCGGGGGGAGCATCTTTGTTTCAAATGAGCATTTCATTGCTAAGTTTTAAAATCTTGCCATGTGGAATGTTTTAGATTTCCAAAGATTTCTTTTCTTTTCTTTGTAGAGATGAGGTGTCACTACATTGTCCAGGCTGGGCTGGAACTCCTGGTCTCATGTGGTCCTTCTGCCTCAGCCTCTCAAAGTGCTGGGATTACAGGTGTGAGCCATCGCACCAGGTCTTGATTTCCAAAGATTTCTATTAAGTAAAGCTTACCTGCTTTTCCCAACTGTTAGAATTCACTCAGTCAGATACGCTAATCAATATGAGCTCCTATGATTCAATTTGAATGGGAAAAAAAGTGAAAACACATTCTTCTTTCCTCTTGCTGATCTTATATTCCAACCAATCAGGATATCTTCCACCTGGGCCTCAAGTTTGGGAGGCTGAGAGAAGTTGGAAGGGGATGCTGGGAGCTGGCCAGGGAGACATGGAGTGACAAGGGCTAAGCAGAGCCTCTTAGATGAGCCTATTAGGGCACAGGAACTCACCCAGAGAGGGAAGGGGCAGGGAAGGAAGGGCGTGTTCCCAGGTAGCTGTGTTCAAGTGACTCTAGTCAGGAGACCAGGCTACCTGGCTTTTCCATTTAATTGCTGTGTGGCCTCAGGCAAGCAACTTAACCTCTCTGAAACCCAATGTTTTTCAGCTGTCAAATGGAGTGTTCATTGTACCCTCATGGAGTTATTTTGAGGATGAGTAAAAAAAAGTGATGGATGAAAAGATCTTGTAAATGTGAATTGTGTGCTGGTTAGTGAGAATCCTGAGCTCTAGAAAAGGATCTGCCAGGTGGGCTGAGCAACAGGTGCTCAGAACGAGTGAGCATTCAAGAGGAGTGAATGTTGGACGCTGTTGTGTAGACATAACCCAAGCCCCTGATCGAGTTTTTGCTTCAGGCCCTGGCTGAGAGCTGCTCTTTCACAGGCCGGCCAACTGTCTCTCTTGTAGTCTCAGCATCAACGGGGCCCAGAAGAGACCCTGTCTTTTGGTTGGTCTCAGCCGGGCCTGGACAAGCTTAATGCTTTAGAGAGAAACAGCTGTCCTCAAAACAATGCCCAACGCCAATCTGGCTTGAGACTCAGAGCCTTCTTGCCAGCTGCTCCTCACCAGCTCGAACCCGAGTCTGCCTCAGCCTGGCCTGGTGCATTGAGTAGAACCTTTGGGGTGGAACCTGCTGACTGCCTTGCTCTTTCTCCTCAGCCTGCTGAGGGAGTCCCAGGGAGCACAGCTGACTCGGGGAAGGTCTGGGACAACTCTCCCTGCTTTTGGGGGGGCCAGAACGGGGGATGAGCCACGGCTGATGAGGAGCTCTGGAGATTCGGTGGATCGCTCATGACTGCTTCAGACGGCCTCCACGCGGCGTGGAGAGGATTTGTGCAAACATTTCCTCTCTGGACAAAGAGGAATGCAAGAAGAGGCCGCCTGTGGTACATCTTGGACTGCTAGAGAGATGTGCCCCCACTTGTGAAAGTGCACGAGGAAGATGAAGTCGGCACCCAGCAGGGCACGGCCTGGACGAAGAAGAGCAGGACTCCTGCCTGGGGTCCCCCCGTTGCCCATGGGCATCCCTGCTCCCTGGGGGACCAGCCCTCTCCCCTTCCACAGGAAGTGCTCTCTCTGGGCCCCTGGAAGGCCCTTCCTCACCCTGGTGCTGCTGGTTTCCATCAAGCAAGTAAGAGTGACTTTTTATTATTATTATTATTATTGTTATTATTATTATTATCGCATGTTTTCTGATTATAGAAGCAATTTATAGGCTTTCTGAGGCAATTTGGAAATTAGGAAACAGTATTAAGAAAACAATGATTGACCATAATCCTAGCATTCAGAGGTAATCACTGTTAATATTTTGGCATATTTTTCTCAAATCCTTTTTTCTATGTATTTTTTTTAACACAGCTGAAATGACAAAGCACAAGACATTTTGCATCATGATTGCCCCTTTGCATTATATTAGAAGCATTTTCCCATGTTAGTGTGAATTCTGCAAATAGCATTTAGAATTGCGGCATATAGTCTCCTGTATGCCTTTAGCATTCTCTCAGGTTTGAGTATTTAAGTTGAATGAATAGTTTCCTTTCAGTTTCCTTTTCTTTTTTTCCCCATCTTATTATAAAATGTGAACTGTTTAAAAAAAAGGTCTATACAATTCAAAGAAGTTACATGTAAATACAAATCACTGTAATTCCACCTGCTCACCCTCGTTCATATTTAGGGACTTAGACATCCAAACATTTTTCTGTCATTGTTTACATATAGTTTTCTTAAAACAAACATAGGAGCATACTATAAGTCTTATTTTGTGATCTGTTTTTTTCATAAGCAAATACACTAATAACACAGCTAGCTTTTTTTTTTTTTTTTTTGAGTTTCAGCCTCACTCCGTCACCCAGGCGGGAGTGCAGTGGCACACTCACAGCCAGCCCAGCGTCGACCTCAGAGCTAACGTTTTAACTGAACATTTACTATGTCCCGAATTGAGTGCCAGATGCCCCCTCCCTTCATATTATCTCATTTTGCGTTCTCAGCAACCCTGTGAGGGAGGGTCTCTTATTAATATTATTTTACAGATGAGGAAACTGAGTTTCAGGGAGGTTGAACAACATTTTTCCATGTCAGTAAGATCCATGGCATGATATTTAAGGGCTTTAGGGATGGAGTCTAATGTCTTTAACTATCGTCTATAGTTGAGCATGCTAGTAGCTCACCTTATTCTATCTGAGAGACGAGACCTTTCCCCTTCTCTTTTGAAGGCTCCATTTTTACACTGGGCTATGATGGGAAAGAACTCCAGCTCCACTCGTCTGAATAAAGAAAGCCGCTGAGAGATTGGCTCTCTTCCTTGTTGTTTCATGGGCAGGGTTAGTCTCTGTTCATAGCCTCTGAATTCTACGTCCCTCCTGCCCCCACAGAGGGAGGGCCGTGGGACTGGGTCTTTCATGTGTTCACCTTATCAAGCTTTCATTGGTGCTAGTTTGGGACTAGAGAGGCAGAAAACCCCTACCAAATTCTCCACATCCCAGTTCTCCCAGAGGCTACCTTCGAGCTCTCACGGATTGTGAGTGTAAGCCCAATACATCGTTTCATGGAATTCTTGCCATGACAGTCGCCTCTCCCAAGAGACCAGAACATTCCTGGGGGGCAGGTGACCTTTGCCTGCCTTTGGTCCAGCTCTTCGATCTGTTAGTGGTGTGGCCATGGTTGGGAGACTTGATACAGAAACTCTCGTCTGTGTTTCAATTCTCTGAATATCTTGTATTAAAATCAAATACATCCAGCTAATTGTGTAGTTCTGTTAACAAACATGTGTGGCTTGCCAGCCACAGGGTAGGTCCTGACACCGCACTGAACATGTTATCATGAAAGGCTTCTTCACACATCATCTTGCTTAATCCTCACAACAAGCTTTTGAGAAGAGTGCTATCACTGAGCCCATTTTACAGATGGGGAAATTCACCCTCAGAGAAGTTAAATGATTGTCTTTGATCATGTAGCTCATGAGCAGAGGAGCCGTGGTGTCTACCCAGGGTGTTTGAAGTCCTGTGTTCTTTCTTCCCTGGCGTGCTTGGGAGCTGTTGACATATGAATATTTATATGTTACAACAGCAGAATCTGCAGAACCTCAGACTGGCTTACCATACTGACAAAGCCACACCTTGGTTCCTTCACTCTGGAATTTCTGTAATCAATAATGTGCTTGCTGGCAGTATCCCCTCCCGCCCTTGCCACCCAGTCTGTATTTTTCAAGGCCTTTCTCATTGTCTGTCCTCCCACGTGTGTCTGTCATTCTGACAACCCTCTCTGTGGTTCTCTGTCTTAATCCCATATGCTTTTTCAGATGTTTATATTACAAGGCTTTGTGAAGACTTCTGTGATGAATTTTGCTCCCTGGTGTGTCTTCTGGCAGGAAGTCTTCATAAAATCCACTTAATGAGAAATTCTCAGGGATAGTTTAGTTTCTAAATTCAAGCTGGGAAATAGTGTTATCTCCATCCCACCCTCTCTCTCACTCATTTAAGTTATTTAGCAGTTGTTTTGGCATCAAAAAACATAAACTAAGACTCTTCAAGATGTGGATTTGTGGACCTTTCGTACATGGCTGGTGGGAGTGTAAAATGGTGCATATTTTAAATTTTTAAAAATTTTGTGTGGTGAGGAAAGACAGTTTGGCAGTACATTATCAAAAACCTTTAAAACTGTGTATGTTCTATGACCCAGAAATTCCAATTCAAATAATTTCTCCTAAGAAAATGAAGTTGGCTCTTAAATATTTAACCATGAGGATTTTTATCACAGCATCATTTGTATTAGCAAACATCTGAACACAACTTAGATGTTCAGTGCTAGAGGATTCAAAGACTAAATTCTATCACATTTTTCATAGAATATTATATCACTATTAAAAGGGTGTTTAATATTTATTTCTTAAAATGGAAGTATATTCACAATGTATCTTCTAGTGAAAAATAAAAGCCTACAAAGCAATATGATTTCCTTTCTGGTTAAAACAAAACAGAAAAGAAAAGAAAGAGAGAAAAACAATGCAGTGTGTAGAGAAGAGTCTGGAAGTACATGGTAATTTCTTTTTTTTTTTTTTTGAGTTGGAGTCTCACTCTGTCACCCAGACTGGAGTGCAGTGGCCGCTCCCGGCCACCGCAGCCTTGACCTGCTGGACTCCAGCGATCCTTCCGCCCAGCCTTCAGAGTAGCCAGAATTACAGGCATGCGCTACCATGCCCGGTTGATTTTTTTATTTTTATTGTAGAGATGAGGTCTCGCCAAGTTGCCCAGGCGGGTCTCGAACCCGCAAGCTCAGGCAATCCACTCACCTCAGCCTCCCAAAGCGCAGGATTACAGGCTGAGCCACAAGCCGGGCTCATGGTAATTTCTGAGTAATGAGATTACCATTCCACCTCCCCTTTTTGCTTATCTGTGATTCCATTTTATCTATGGTGAAGTGTATTTCTTGTCTAATAAATAAAAAGTTTTATTTAATGAGAGCTAATAGAAGGGTTTTCCTTTTCTTTTCCTTAACTTCTTCTTGGCCTACTTGGTCATTGATGCTGGTTGTCTATGCAAGAGATAGAGGAATCAAGATCAAGTTGGACTTTTTCAGACAGAAAAAAAAATCCACTCAAATATCTTCTTTCCTCATGAATTTGTCTGGGAATCTAACGTGACAGAACTTGGATGGGCCTGTTGCGTTTTTGATGTCTTTAAGGCAAGGACCTGGGAAGTCAGTCTGTTTGTCCAGCTTCCCTAGACTGACCAAATTCAGTACTTTTTAGTTTCAGTTTGTTTCTCTGCTTTTCTTTTTTTTTAATGTCAATACCTTTGGAGGATACAAATAGTTTTTGGTCTGGGCTTTAAGAGTACACACCATCCCCACCTGTGCACATTGTACCCAATGGGTCGTTTTTTTTTTCCTCTACCCCTTCTGAGTCTCCAGTGTCCATTATACTATTCTGTATATCTTTGCATATCCTTAGCTTAGCTCCCACTCATAAGTGAGAACATGCTATGTTTTGTTCCTGACTTAGTTCACTTACGGTAATTAGATCTCCCAACACACAAAAAAGTCCAGGACCTGATGGACTCACAACTGAATTCAAACAGACCTTCAAAGAAGAACTGGTACCAATTTTACTGAAGCTATTACACAAGACCAAAGAGAAGGGAATCCTCCCTAACTCATTCTACGAGGCCAGTATTACTCTGTTTCTCTACTTTTGACCATGGCAATTAAGCATGGCAAAGAACAGGGGGACAGGAGAATGTTATTCTCTCTTCCTTAATCAGGTCCCAATGAAGTCCGTGAGGACATAAATAGCACATTGTCCCAGAAAGGGTCTTACTTTGATGATTTTGAGGATTCTGGAAGTCTATTACTTGATTTGCAATTTATCTGAAGAATTTGTGAAAGTGTAGAGTCATTCATGGTTCTGTTAGGATGTTTATTTTTAAAAACATGTTAATAAATTTACATGTTGCCTCTCGGGCCATAATAATAATAGAGATTTTCATTATAATGATAATAGAGATTATCATCATTATTATTACTTAATGGCTAATCCAACAGTCCCAAAACCGTGTGCTAAGGTACCCCAGGGAACCACTGTAAACTCACAGGTGGTGCTGTGAGGTATTTTAATTTTTTAAGGGAAGCACAGTGATATATGGTATTTGCCAGACACTGCAAAATACTAGCTCAAGGTAGTCATAGTTACAATGTTAGATCACACCTCACTCCTTTTGATGAGGTGATATCTTTGCAAAGCTGGATTTCCCATAGGTCCTGTGATAAACAGCAAGTACAGCACAAAAATCAACCTGGAACAGGAAATGAAGGTAGTGGTGTCCAATCTGATTCTAAAACTCGGGAATCAATGCCTAAGAGGCACTAAGTTATTAAGACATAAATATACATGCAGTTGTCTGGGCCTACCTACCTAATAAATGGGACTTTAGATCTATCTTTTGGCCTAGGAGTGCCATGGAAAAATGACTGAGCCAGTAAGTTTGGGAACCTGTGATCTAATAATGACCACATTAGCGCTCCTTCAAAAAGTTGGCTGTGTGATTTTCTGGAAAAGATGAAAAGAAATCACCCATAGACCCCATCATAAATGCCATGGTGGGGGGGGGGCATGGTAGGCAGAAGAGGAAGAGTGTAGATTGGACTACTTACTTAGGAGGTGAAACTGGCCACTCATTGATGGCTGCTCACAGATGGATTTGGGAGGGGGGAGCGCTGATTGTGTGTGTGTTTAACTAAATTTATTTAGATGGAACATTTCCCCAGTTTATAATAGGATCCTCCACTCCCTGTCCTACCACTCTTTTGGGTTATTTACCTAGCCCAAGAAAGCAATTGAACTTGTTGCCCCTTGTGGGAGGAGACAAAACCTCAAAGCCAACTGATTAACTGGGTGATCTCAGTCCAGATCCTTTATTTAACCCCTGTGTTCATTTCCCACCTTCCACCCCACAATTATGCCTCTGTTTCTTTAGCTGAAAATTAAAGGGGCAGTAATTCCCACCCTTTGCTTGGGGCTTGTACTCGGAGATGAAAGATACTTTTCAACCCTCAGTGGTAGTGAGGGAGATGGAAAGTGACCCACTGATGACAGTACAGTGTGATGGGCTGAAGGAATCGGTCATTCGGGGGTGGGGGAGCGCATTGAGGAGGAAGGTTACTAGCTCAAGACCCCAGGGAGAGAGGTGGTCAAGTGGGCCGGGAGTCACTAGGCTTGAGGGATGAATAGGAGTTAGCCAAGTGAAAATGAGGGCAGAAGGGAGTGCCAATGGGCAGAGCAAAGATGATAAGTCATGAAGAAATATGACTTGAGACAGGGATGTCTGAGATACTGAATCCTGAGCCAACAGGCCACGAGTGGAAAACATCAGGTAGGAGAGGACTTTGCTCAGATCTATTTTGTGGTCCTATCACTCTGGAGCAGTGTAGAGGGTGAACAGTGTCACCAGGCCAGAGATGGAGGAAACAGAAGACAGGGTTGGACAGAGGAGAAGTTAGGGAGATGGAGTTGATGGAATCTGGTGTCTGGCTAAACGAGGAGGAGGGGGGATTGAGGATGACTCCTGGTTTCCAACTTGCAACTGAGAGAACTGAGCCCCACGGAAGGAGATCATAGGGAAGCTGAGGATGACAGGCTAGAATGTCACTGACTTCGTATGCCAACCAGTTATCTTTGGCACATTCTAAATCCTTTTCAGGCCAGTATCTGTGTCTTACTCATCTTTGTACTCCTTTAGTTCCTCCTAAACACAAGGCCTGGCACAGTAGGTGCTGATAAAGATGAGTCCATTGAACAGTAGAAGAGAAAGATCCTTGTACAACTTAAAGAAGTGGTACAGAGGTCCAGTTAGAAGTTACTAGGTAACCCAATTATCTGGGAAGCCCAGAAAGTAGTATGTAGTATATTTCCAAGGTTCTATGGAATAGTCAATGGCAGAAAGGAAAAAAATCCCAAGCCCTCAGTACAGTGGCAGAGTATCTGTCTACTCAGTGTCTTTGACCTTGGTCATGCAGGTTCATGCAAAGTTCAGACCCCTGCAGTTCTCCTGGCCCTTCTATGTCACATTATTGAGTCTCTCCTAGTGTTAAGCTTCTCTCTTTGGGATTCGCATAGTCTTAGGAGCTATCTGTGTGGGAGGGTATGGAAAATTTAGGATAAAAATATTACTTTCTCTTGAAATGCCAACTTTACTTAAAGGTTTTTAAAAAAACATTTCATATTTGTTTCAAAACCATTAGGCTTAGATTATGAAGTGAATGTAAAATTCTTATGTATTCTTATGCCAGAGAAATTCTATTTCCTTACTGTGGGCTGTTGTGGGCACTTCAGTGGGAAGGTTTGAGAATCACAGTGTGAGATGACAACAATGCCACATTTGTGCTTGCCACTAACTGGAGCTGACCATGTTTTTGTCTGTTCAGGTTACAGGATCTCTCCTTGAAGAGACAACTCGGAAGTGGGCTCAGTACAAAGAGGAGTGTCTGAGAGGCTTACTCAAGGTACCTTCTGGTAAGCACATGTGTTAGTTACCTGTGGCTATGTAACAAATTGCCCCAAAGTTTAGTGGCTTAAGACAATAATAAGTTTATTCTCTCTCACGATTTTTATGGGTGAGGAATTCAGACAGGGAGCATTGGGGATGGCTTGTTTCTGCTTTGGAGTTTAGCTGGAAGCCTCCAAGGCTGGGGGCTGGAATCACCTGAAGGCTTGTTCACTCCCATGTCTACTGGTTAATAGTGGCCCTCAGCTGAGAGTCAAGCCAGACTGGTGGCCAGAACACTCCCCACAGCCTCTCCACATGACCTGGTCTTCCACCCAGTATGATGATTGGATTCCTAAGAGTCCAGAGGTCATATTGCCTGTAATGATTTGGCCTTGATAGTTGCATATCACTTCTGTCATGTTCAATTGGGTCAGTTACAAAGCTCTACCCAGGCTCAAGGGACAAGTACATAGACTCCCAGCACTCACTGTAAAGGAGCATGTGAGATGGGATATATATGGGTGAAGCCATCTTTGATACAAGCCATCCGCCACAGGACATTTATCACTCAAATCACATTACATGAGTATCTGCTGTAGATTAACCTCGGGATCTTTTGGGGAGGTGGGGGTCTCCCATTTCCCAGGGAATTAACTAAATCTGAGTAGTAACATTTCTCTTAGCTGAGTCTACACTAAATTCAGAGCATTCTAGCAAGTATATAATAGTTTGGTCTGTCCATGGCCTCACCTGTCTGCATGCTGATTCTTTGGTTGCATCCACATGTACCATGCCCACCTTAAAAAAGAAAAAAAGAAAGTGCATTGGCCTCTGAGCACTGGGGACGATGGGTGAACACAGCTCTGTCCTCATCTTCCTGGTTTCTTTCAGATAATTTCATTCAGTGGCCCGGAGATTGACAGGGTACCGTGAATTCTTTCTTCCTTTCTTGCCTCAAAGGCACTCTAGGCTTCAAGCCTTTCCAACTCCTTCTGAAGATCCCTTGGCCCAGTCAGGTGATAGACAAGGCTTGATTGATATCAGCTACAAGAACCACCACTCACCTCGGGGAATCCCCTGAGCAATTCTGAGGTCAAGGTGAGGTAGGTCTTCTTCATCTGGAGCCATGCCATACACATCTCAGGTGAGCAACTCCTCATCCAGACCAGGTATCAACACCTGGCAGCCAGGTTGACAATGTGCCTCAAGTCAGCTCATAGCCTAGCAGACGCTTGTTTGTAGGGTTACTATGCCAGGAATCTGGCCACTCTTGCCTAATAAGGAGCAGATGGTAAGGGGTGAAGAGATAATACTTAGTTTCCAGGAGTCAGAAACTTGCAATTTGGAAGTTTAGGGCCTAGCCTGAAATGCCTCCATTTGGTTCTAGGAGGCCTACAAGACTAAGTTTTAAGTTTATAACTTCCCATTGCCAAACAATGGGGTGTAACTTATCCCCCAAGCTTGAGATGGCCCAAATTATCTCATAATGATCATTGAATTGGTGTTCAAATGAAGAGATATGACTATGTGGTACTTGTGTCTGATATATGCAATCAAGGACCTTGATTCTGTAGATCCGCTTATATCCACTGGTTGTTTTGCACATTTCACAGAGTAAATGTGTTCTTGGATCTCATCGGTGAAGGTTTGACAGTTAAGTATGGAACACAAGGCACTAGCTGAGCCTCCACGCGTTCCCCTGATCCTGTAATTCTGTGAGCGGTCAGTTCATGTCAAATGAATAAAAATCAATATGACATGTACTGTGACATAATTGAGAGCTGGTCAAGTTGGATAGACAATGGCACGATGCTTGAGGCTGTATTCAGTGTTCCTGTGCCCCTCAAATTGTTCTCTACCCCTGGCTTATCTAGAGAATGGGATGCCCATGCTGGTTCCCACAAAGACTACATCAGCTTCTAATGCCAGGAAGGTGGGCTCTGGGCCCTAAGTGCCTTTGTCTCCAAGAGTGGACCCTGTGCTCAAACAATGGTGTTCATTTGGATCCCTCTTCTCTCCGTAGGTGAATTTTGTAACGGGACATTTGATAGGTATGTGTGCTGGCCTCATTCTTCTCCTGGAAATGTCTCTGTGCCCTGCCCTTCATACTTACCTTGGTGGAGTAAAGGTATTAAGTTTGTTTGTTTGTTTTTCAACCAATTTTCAATAGCTCCTTTAAAGCCTGGTCCCCCCTGGGCAGATCAGCCAGGGGTTAGAGAGAGAGTCCCAACCAAGTGCTTTTCTCAAGCCTTCTTCCCCCATGAAAGGTCTTCTTGTAAACTCTCGGTAATAGGTCTTCCTTCTCCTCTTGTCTTCTGTAATTCTTCTATTCCAGGATGTTCCATTTATAATAGCTGTCTTACTTTGAAAATTATAAAGTACAGACCTGGCAACCACAAAATTTGGCTGCAGTGAGAATAAGAATGACCACTGTCACGGAGGGGAGAAAGATGTCAGGGAGAAAGATTGGGATACTCACGCCACATTTGGGTTGTTAGATGAGGAGAAAGCACTTTAAAACTACCCTTGCATAAGCATCAGAAGGAGGCACCACTGAGTTAGTGCTTTTAATCCCCATGGGGATTGGTCAGAAAATTAAACCACTTAGCTTGCCCTGATCCTGCTTTAAAAAAGTGAATATTATTTAGGAACACAGGATAATATCTCATTCCTCCCTGCCCCAGAAGCCCAACCTCTTGATTATTTTATTCTGGAAGGGAAGAGAAGTAATTACTGGTTAGAACTCGTTGACCACAGACCACAGGCAAATATAAGAATGGCTAAAACTATTCTCAGGAAACGTAAGTGGTTACAAGGCTCCAGGCAAAACAAGGCGAGAATCAGTTTCCGATAAGGTAAGATGATAGCCTTTGGTATTTTGTTTTTGCCCAGTGAATTATCCCATCAGTGCAACTTGGTTTCAATTTCTTTAGGCCTTTAGAGCAGAGAGAGAGAGAGAGAGAGAGAGAGTTTAGATGGAAGATACATTTCTGGGTGGGAGAGTAAGTGACCTATTTTATGGAAGTGTTCTCTGATGAAATCCAGTTGGAATCAATCCAGAAGGCCCAAGGAAGTGGGATTTAAGGGAGGATGGAGGAGATGATACTTGCTGGACCAGAGGGATCTGAATGACTCAGGCAAATAGTCCCCATGGAAGCAGCTCAGTGAGGGGCACCGAGCACCAGTTGTGGAGTCAGAAGTCTCAAGGTTAGACTCAGCCTTTCTATTTTACACTTGGAGACTTCAAGCAAGTTTCCGGAGCCCTAGGAGCCGTAGCTGTCTCATCTGTGAAGTGCTGTGAGCAATAGCTGACTCTTAAGCTAATTTTGAGGAATACATGAGAAGGCAGACACAGTCTGTCATAGAGTAGGTGCTTCATAAATGGGAGCTGAAGGTGAGTCCAGGGATTAGCCCCTTGGATTCCTTAAGGTCTTTAAGGCCCAAATGTCCACGGACTTCTGAATGGCATGTGGAGCAGATCACCTCCTCCCAGGTCTACCATCCACCTGTCCCTTCCCAAGAGCTAAAAATCCAGGTCCATTCCACTTTAAGAAGAAAAAAGTGGTCAAAAAATCTGAATTTACAGGGAAGTTGAGTTAAAGGCTCTTTAAAAAAAAAAAAAAAAAGGCGTTCCAGGCTTCTGGAATGTGAAGGGAGTGTGATTTGCAAAAGGTGGGAATTTACTCTTCCAGCAAACATTTTGTGCATGAAATCTTTAGAATCCAAATGGGTCCCAGCAGTAAAAAGAGAATGTGGAGACACTAAAGGGTGTGGAGAAGAACATCTACAAATGCAAGGGGATGGAGAAGAATCTTCCCCGATAAGAGTGGAGGAATAAGCATTCTGACATGAGAAGGGAGAACAGCTGATGTAACTGACAAGTGAAGCTGGGCTGATTGTGAAGGAAACTATGTATTAGACACCAAGGGCTTTAAACTTTCCTCTGTAAAGAAACACTACATGTTACTGCAGAAGGTGTTAAGGCAGTAAAAAAAGAACACACAAATAAGATTTGTAGTTTGGGAGAATGATGTTGATGGTATGTGACTGTTGGTGCCAGGGCCAGAGAAGAATCAGGGAGGCTACTGCAGTGGTACAGAAAAAGGGTCTGGATTCAGGTAAGAGGTTGGAGAGACAGGGAAGATTAAAAAAAAACTATTGGAGGTAGAGTGGTCAAGACTCATCTTCAGTGGAATAGAAACTGAGGGACAGAGAGGAGTGGAAAGTGGAGGAGAGGAAAATAAGCCCCTCCCCCTCCTCCTCTTCTATTCCCTAGCTCAGGGATGGTCTCATAGTTTGCCTGACCCCACCCTTAATCTCCCACCCCTGGTTGATAGCTGGGTCCTCTGACTCTTCCTCCCCTTCAGCCATCACTTGTGGGCCATCAGTACCCTCTGTTGCCACTCCCTGGTTTCCTCGCCAATCTCTGCCTCAGATCCGGCCCCCTTCAACAGTCTTCCACAAAGCTTTCTAAAATGCCAGTCGCATTACGTCAGCCCCCTTCTTGACACCTGCAAATGGCATGCAAGGCCTCCTGCCACCTGGCCCTGCTGAGCTCGCTAGCATTCTCTCCCAGCTCTCCTTTCCCTGTACGCCAGCCAGATGAACACCTCCCAGGCTCTGCACCTGCCTAGCTGTACCCTTGCAGCCTTGCAGCACCCTAGCTTGCACGTCTGTCCAGAAGGCCTCCTCAAAGGTTCTGCCCATCTCTTCTATCAACCCAACTGTAATTCTCAGCTCGATTCCTTCATCCTTCTAGAAGACTTCTTGAACTTCTCCCCTCAAGTACAATGGACCTCTGCCTTCCTGAGGCCTTTTCTATACCTGTGCAGTCTTCTGTCTCAATGTTTATAACTGTTTATGGCTTTTTTGGTTTTTTTGAGTTGGAGTCTCATGCCGTCGCCCAGGCTAGAGCTCAGTGGCGTGCTCAGGGTCACCCCAGCATCAACCTGTTGGGCTCCGGCAATCCTTCCGCCTCAGCCTTCCAAGTATCCGGAAGTATAGGCGCATGCTACCACACCTGGCTACTTTTTGATTTATTGTACAGATGAGGTTTCGCCAAGGTGTTTGGGCTGGTCTCAAACCCACAGGCTCAGGCAATCCACTTGCATCGGCCTCACAACGTACTAGGATTACAGGCTGAGCCACCGAGCCCAGCCCATTTTTATTTGTGCTTTCCCAGCTAGACTCTGAGCTGGGACTCTGAGCATCCCCAGCATAGCACGTTAAGGCTGGCACAGACAATGCAAGTGTCAGGTGACATTATTGCCATTCACTCATTCAACAACTATTTTTAAAGCACCTGTCTTATGTCAGACATTATTTTTAAGTGCTTGGGCTATATTAGCAACCAAATCAGAATAAAATCTTTCTTCTCATGGGGCTCACATTCTCTCAAGAGACAGACAATTATCAATAAATAATTTACATAAATGTAGAGTTTTTTTTTTAACATGATCTATTTTAAACAAAACAGGGAAGGGGAAGGGATGGGAGGATGGGATGCACTTGTAAACTGGATAGTCAGGGAAGACTTCAATGACAAGGTGGCATTTTGGTGAAGACTCAAAGGAGGTAAAGGTTTTAGACAACAAGGGAAGGGTGTTCAGGAGGGAAGGGAGAGTACAGTGCAAAGACCCTATGTGAGAAGTATGCCTGGTCTGCTCCATGAAGTGAAGGAGACAGATGTGGCTGGAGTGAAGGGGGAAGAGAAGCAAAAGGTTAGAACAGAATGTTTGGGGAGGCTGGATGTTACAGGGCATTGTGGAAGGCCATAAGACGTATTCTCAGAAAATCCTTGAATGATTCTGAGTAGAAGCATGACATGGTGCAACTGACATTTCATTCAGCTCACTGTGATCACTGGGTTACCCAGAGATGTGAGGGGCAAGACTGTCAGAGGAGTTTGCAGTAACCCAGGCAAGAGATGATGGTTCCAATTAGGATAGAAGCAGCAGGTGAAAAGCAGCAGTCAGATTCTGGATATCATTGAAGGTAGAGATGACATTAGCTAATGGGTCAGATGAGGGCTAGAAGAGACAGAGAGAAGGCAAAGATGACTGAGGTTTGAGACTGGGGAACTGAAAGGATGAATTTGCTATCCTCTGAGGTGGGAAAGCTGTTGGTGGAGCAGATTTTGAGGGAAAGGTGAAACATTTGGTTTGGGGCGTGTTGCTTGAGATGTCAACTAGACACACTAGTAACACTGTCAAGTGAGCAGGTGAATGTATCATATAGGTATCCATCAATTAAATTCAGCAGACAGTTATTATTGCCCCATGACATGCAGGGTCAAGACCAGAAAGTTCCAACAAATTTCCATGTCTTGTTTGCAAGTCCAGTCTCTGCTCCTCCAGGTAGGAGGAGCTTCAGGGAGGGGCTCTTGTGATAGATGTGACTGAATCACAATAGCAGTCCTCATGGGCAGAGCAATCTACCCACCGTTTGCACACACTCTCTTTCATTTAATCCTTTCCCAAGCCACAGAGGGTTGGTACCATTATCATCCCAGTCCGGGATGAAGAAACCAGAATGCTCAGAGGTTGGGAGAGCTGGGCCCAAGATGCAAACCTGCTTAAGTGGCATATCAAGCTTCAGCCCTGGCGCTGTCTGCCTTGTGCCCACCACTTTCTTTTTATCATGGCACGGCCTCTCAGGCGTCAGGAAGAGCTGCCTCACGAGCCAGCACCAAGAACCCAGGTCAGCATCTCCCAGCTGGGCTGGACCTTGGAGGGCTTATAACATCTCTGAGTCACCAGGGACTGTTCTAACTCCAGAGACTTTGAGTAAACACAGCAGACATTAGCAGATCATGGTTTGTTACAAAATGTAGAGGCTTCCGTGTTTTTCTTTCCATCCCAAATAAACAGAAAGGATGCTAATGAGTCCCCCAAAAGGGGAAATGAAAATCCCGTTTCACTGGGATTTTCCACAGCTTTGTGGCGTGATCAGGGAATGGGCTGTGTGTTCTGACCTTTCCCCCAGAGCTTTGTTTACTTTCAGAGAGTTCAGGAAGGGCCTACCGACACTGCTTGGCTCAGGGGACTTGGCAGACGATAGAGAACACCACAGATATTTGGCAGGATGACTCCGAATGCTCCAAGAACCACAGCTTCAATAAAAACGTGAGTTTGCGCGGTCCAGTGATAAGGCATATGGGGCCCAAACCACCCTCCTGCAGGATACCTGAGTGACCGGCCAGCTTGAAGGGCCACACAAAGAGCCTTCTCCCATCATGTCTGCCCCAGAATTGGCTAGGGAAGGTCCACAGTCATGCAAAGTAGCAACTCCTTTGACAGCCAAGACACTTCTTTCACTATTAGGGTGAAACGTGAACTCAGTCTTCCAGAGTCAGTCCTAGCCTTCATCCTTGCTGTTCCCTGTGCCTGAAACACCTTTCCCAGCTCCCATGTGGCTAGTTCCTTCTCATCATTCAGGTTTCAGTCCAAATGCCTCCTTCTAAGAGAGATCTTCCATGGCTGCCTAATCCAGTGGCCTCCATGGTCACTTTCTTCCATATCCCCCGATATCTCTCTCTCTCTTTTTCTTTTTTTTTTTGTTGGAGTCTCACTCTGTCGCCCAGACTGGAGTGCAGTGGCCGCTCCCGGCCACCGCAGCCTCAACCTGCTGGGCTCCAGCAATCCTTCCGCCTCAGCCTTCCAAGTAGCTGGAACTACAGGTGCGCGCTACCACGCCCAGCTAATTTTTGATTTTATTGTAGAGATGAGGTCTCACCAAGTTGCCCAGGCGGGTTTCGAACCCACAGGCTCAGGCAAGCCACTCACCTCAGCTTCCCAAAGGCGCGGGATTACCGGCTGAGCCACCGAGCCCAGCCCGATATATCTCTTTAGATCACCTGTCAGTCCCTGAGATTCTCATGTGTTTGTTTATTTATTGTCTAGCTCTCTCACCAGAATGTAGATCCAATCGTAGCAGGGGATTTGTGGGCCTCAAGGGGGGTGTCATTGCACAGGATCTAGGATCAGATGGCTGACTTTGTACAGACTCTTCACTTCCTGGCTGTGAATCTGGTGCCACTTACTTCACCTCTCCGTGTCCCCTGCTTTCTCATTCATCCTATGGGATTGTCTTTGCTGCATGCCATGTTGTGAGGATTTAGAGAGTCAATACACAGATTTCATAAGAGAAAACTGACACATAGCACACTCTAAGTAGAAGTTACTGCCCAATCACCAGAAACCAGGGGGTAACTGGTCAACAATGAACAAACAAATCCATGCTTCAGGCTTCTCTCTACAAGCTTTCTTTCCAGGATTCTTCTCTACTGTATGTTCTCATTGGGTTCTTGCCCCCCTTCCTTCCAAGCGAAATGCAAGAGGCAGCATAAAACAGGAACAGGTGCCAGGGAATCAGATATCTAGGCCACATCTTAGTTTCTTTCATTTACACAGTTAGGCCACAAACATTAATGAAGTACCTACTATGGGCTAGATTTTTGCACAGGGCACTGGGAATTAATACAGACTAACAGACACTGCCTTGAGGAGCTCAGAGTTTCATGGGGCATAGACAGTGTGATCACTGCTGGAACCGAAGTGTCGGATGCCCAGGGCCACAGAAGAGGGGGAAACTGACTCAGAATGGCGGTGGTGGGGGCGGGG